>NW_019524850.1:0-8743 GCF_002814215.2 Seriola lalandi dorsalis | reverse complement strand
GGGGGTAGAGCACAGCCTAATCCGGCGGGGGAGTGCTAGCCCAAAAAGGCACCTCTCCCTGACTCTACTTCCCTCATTGTCTTGGAGAGTGGGGGAGTAGGGGGAGGTAGAGCACAGCCTAACTCAGCGGGGGAGAGTTTAGCTCAAAAAGGCATCTCTCCTTGACTCTACCTCCCTCATTCAAAATGGCCGCCACTTTCTCCAACTGTTTAGGGGATTTTGTTTGCTGAATCTGCTAGTGTGTTTTGTCAGAGTTGATGATGGTGTGGTTTGTGGTAGCATAGGCAAGATAAAGAAAATAGTCGTGGTGTGAGGAGCAGTGATGGCTGGCATTAGGGGAGTGACTCTGGGACGCCAGTGATCACTGTTTAGCCTCCTGGAGGTGTCGTGGGACCAACTAGGCGAAACACTGGTGAAAGGAGGTTCCCACCTGATGACCTCAAAGACATGTTAGTTATCACTGCTCGTTAGTTATCACTGCTCATTAGTCTGTACAGCTAAATTAATAGTTATCATAGGACATGTTAAGCTTAGGGAGCTATTCACTGAGTCTGGTCCATTTTCTGTAGCACAAGTTTCTTGTGTTTACCTTAAATAAAATATCAGCCAATGGTATTTTTTTAAATAAACGTAAAGAATTGTGACCAACATTCATTCAAATCTGGACATTTTACAGTTGAATAATCAACCTGTCAGATCTCTCTGGTGGACAAACAGTAATACTGTTTCTAAATTACCATAAATCTTGATTTGCATTTCTGGACTGCGAATTCTCATGGACATATACACCAATACACCATTTTAAATGAACGATGAATGAAGGATTGAATATATTTTAAGCATCACTCACAGGATGATTGCTACACTGCACTCTGTTGAAATCCTACAGTTTCTGCACTTGGAGGATTAATACAACTTTGACTAAGGTGTAAATACTTTGTGCCATAAAACACATTCTTAAATTTAGGTTTTCTTCGTGGGGTCAAAACTTCTGTTATTTGACTTATCTAGATGAAGCAACAGCTTTGTGTCCTGAACTTTGGATGATGCAAATTGTTCCCTGTTAATGATTTTCATGGTGTGTTTGTTTTTCATCAGCCAAAGAGAGCTATTCTGTGCTCTGTTTTTGACTCTGCAAGAGCTCATCCAAGCACAGTCACCATGTGCAAGCTACTTCTAATTGCAGGTAAGGCACAATGAAAAGCTATGAAATAGTTTTCTTGAATTGATTTCTTCTTTTTACGTAACATTTACTGACTAAATCTGCAACTTTAAAAGGTTTCTGTCTTTCCCTTGGCAGTTTGGGTGAGTTAATAAATTATACACTATCAACCGTTGACATTGAATAGTCTTAGTAGCAAGTAGTTCTAGTATATAGTCAATCGTTATTCTCAAAGATTAATGAAAACAATATCTGTCTTCTGTGTTTAGTCTCGGGCTCCAGACTGGTGTGTTATTTCTCTAACTGGTCCCAATACAGACCTGGGGATGGGAAGTTTATGCCTTCAAATATTGACCCAAACCTTTGTACCCACTTGATCTATGCCTTTTCTGGTATTAATGAAGCAAATGAGTTGGTAACCATAGAATGGAATGATGAGGAACTCTACAAGTCATTTAATGGACTCAAACAGAGGTCAGTGCAAAATCTTCTGACATTAACTCTTGTAAAATGTTATGCAAAATAATCCTTGCTGCCAACTAAATTTGAATATTCCCATAGGAATCCAAATCTTAAAACGCTGTTGGCAGTTGGAGGCTGGAACTTTGGTACACAAAAGTGAGATATTTAATACAAAACAACTGATAAAGATCAATATACTGTGTTTATGTCCTCTTGAGAACATCTATCTTTCTCCAAAATGCTGCACAGATTTACAACAATGGTGTCAACACAAGCCAACAGAAATACATTTATCCAGTCCTCTATCGCACTGCTGAGAAAATATGGTTTTGATGGATTGGACCTGGACTGGGAATACCCTGCGGCGAGAGGAAGTCCTCTAGAGGACAAGCAGAGATTCACAGAGTTATGCAAGGTCAGAACCACAATAACTGTTCTGATGTTCAGCTGATGTTTAACATACATATTTACTATCTATCTATCTATCTATCTATCTATCTATCTATAGGAAATCCTAGAGGCCTACAAGGCTGAGGGAACAGCAACTGGCAAGACCAGATTGATTATCTCTGCTGCTGTGGCTGCTGGGAAAGCAACCATTGATGCTGGTTATGAAATTGCAGAGATGGCAAAGTACACCCACACGTTACTCCCCACATTGTCCTCATGATTATCCTGTCAACATATTTTGATGAACTTGATCTCATTTGCATTTTATCAGGTACCTGGATTTTATTAATGTGATGACATATGATTTTCATGGCACCTGGGAGAGTGTGACAGGACATCATAGCCCCTTATACAAAGGATCCCAAGACACCGGGGATCATGTTTACTTAAATACTGTGAGTACAGGGATTTTCTTTTTTTTTTCTCCATCATGAATCTAAAAATATACTTTACTCTCCTTTAATCCAAATTTTCTGTTTCTTTCTCAGTAAGTGGGTTTCCATCCATCTATTTTTATGCACATTTTCTATATATCCATAAAAAACATTGTAACATTGCAAAAATGTTTTTACTCTTGGCTAACATTGAAAAGTTGGTGTATTGATAACTGCAAAATGGAAACATACTTAATATAAGCGAAATAATCATGACATGCATGAAGCATATGATTTGAACATCCACTGAAGTTTACAGCAATAACACCAGACCTGTGCAGAGCAGTGAGGAGACAGTACTGTTCTTCAAATCAATACAGAAATCAAACAATGTCAATCAACATAATTTTTCAATCACAATTTCTACATTGTTTTTTCCATTGTTTGAGGTTTGAGGTTTGACTGGGACTCTTTTAACTAGCCTGTCATTTTGTTATGGCTTCTCCTTCTGCAATGGTTTAATAGTACTTGTGAATGAATTCCACCAACTGTTAATCTCAAAAAACCCAACTCCTAATATGCACATAACAATCATGGATGAGAACACACATTAATTTGAAGATCTTCTGGCAATACAGTAAAGATTTGTGCTAAATTTGGATGGAAACTTCATTCTGTCTCTTTTATTTTAATTTCAGGACTATGCCATGAGGTATTGGCGGGACAAGGGAACGCCTGTAGAAAAACTAAATATGGGCTTTGCTACATACGGACGAACATTTCGACTGTCTACTCAATCCAGTCAGGTTGGCGCACCAGCCAGTGGTTCCGCAGAAGCTGGTGTTTTTACAAGGGAGGCTGGCTTCTGGTCCTATTATGAGGTGAATCTGGCAGCTATTTATTGACCTGAACTCTCAGACTATGTTGTATTAGTATTAGCAAATATTCAGAATTGAACCCTCTTTTCAGATTTGCACTTTTCTTCAAGGGGCCAGTATCCATTTGATTGAAGACCAAAAAGTTCCCTATGCCATCAAACAAAACGATTGGGTTGGATATGACAACAAAGAAAGTTTTGAGACTAAGGTCAGCCACGTGTTTCTATAAAAAATTGTTTAAGGTTAGGTTAAAGACAATTTTTAAGTGCAAACATTGCTGTCAAACTGTTTCTATCATTATTCATTCAGGTCCGTTATCTGAAGGACAACAGATTTGGAGGAGCCTTTGTCTGGGCTTTGGATCTGGATGACTTTAATGGACAGTTCTGTGGACAAGGAAACTACCCCCTCATCAGCTATCTTCGCTCTCTTTTGGCTGCAGGTAAATGGAAAAGAAAAGGACTAGAATATTATATATGCACCAAGAATGAATTCATTGACCTTTGTTCATTTTGATTCTACTGACTAGTAATACAGTAACTTACTGTTATTTCTCCAGATCTTCCTCTGCTTCCCACTGCAGAAGCTCCTCCAACTCAAGTGACTCTGTCTGTGACCAAAGACCAGCCTCACACAACGGTTCAATTCAGACCTACAATTTCACCCAAAATCCCAGACAACAACTTCTGTGCTACAAAGACTGGTGGTGTTTATGCAAAACCTGATGCTCCAGGTTCTTTTTACAGTTGTACAAATGGCATCACCTGGATCCTAAACTGTCCAGCTAATTTAGTCTTTCAAGATAGCTGCAAATGCTGTGACTGGCCCTAAAAGCTCGCACATCATTTTACATTCCACAAGCTGTGGTTATCAACAGTGAGGAAAAAGCATTCAGGATTTACAATTTCATGAGTGTATTTGGTGTTAAATTAATTAAAGAGTGTGTATGCTCTACTTGTAAGAAGGCAGATTTTGTTATTTTCCTAAAACAAGTAAAAACCTTACCTCCTCTGCATTAAACAGAGAAAAGTAATCATTACTAAAGCACTGAGTTCTGGGCCTCTTTCCATTACCCTGACATATTAAATATACTACAATACACAGTATACTATTATAATAATTTTCTACATTTATAAACAGGGTGACATTATGAACTTCACCTGAGATCTGACGAACTCACACATGTTGAAATAACAGCGTCCTATGTTAAAAAAACCATAAAGTTTTATTGTAATTTAGTTTTATTTTTTGAAGAACACCTAATTCACAGTCTAGTCACAGTCACACTAACCACCAGTGGAAATTAAAAATGAAAACAGAAAAATCTTTGCTTGTAAAACACCAAATGTTATCATCTGAAGATTTTGTAAATTTATTCTACTGTCCTATGTAACATCCGTGAACCTACCTGACATTGAGCTTTGTCAGGCACTTGATAAATAGTTGACATCTTTACTGTACTCATTGTTTTACATTAGTACTTGCACTAATTAATAGGGTAAAGTGCACATATGACAAATGACCTGAAAAAAGACTGGATTATTATTGCCTTACGAGGTGATAGTACACCTTGTAAAGCAATAATAATCTAAGGACAACTGGATGAGCCTCTAGCTGCTGTGCATATTACAACACAAGGATCCAAATCTTATTGAATCATTTATTACATGAGGGAAGTTGCTCAAGGAATGGATGGAGGAATGGGTGAACAGATGGATCGATGATTTTCTGTACAACAAACTAAAGTCAATACATTGCCATGCATACAATATCATAAAAAATAAAGAGAAGATAAATAAATCAAGGGTTTATATAAGTAAAATGGAATCTTTAAAGCCTTCACCCTGATTCTGTTTTATCATGGTCATCTACTAAGTAGATCCAATACAGTTTCTGATCTCAGAACAGCTCTCTGTCCCATAAGGATCTGATGCCTGTGTGCATGCATTATATAATTTACTGCCAATTTGTGGTGGCAACAGGGTATTGTCTCTGAAAGATAGCTTGACTATCCATTTTCTGTCATTTTTTTCATGGGTGTGACCGTGTCCCATTGATAAAGGCTGAAGTTTGTCAAGCAGAGAGTATAGCAGCCTTATTTTGGCGGGTTTGTACATACGCATTGAGAAATAATCCTGGGATCTATGAAGGGTGACTAGCGATAGCCAAAGTGTGCTTGTCAAGACGTCCTTGTCTCAGCTTCTATCGTTCTTAGATCAGTTATGATATTGCATGCATTACACACATGCACAGATGTGTGGAAACTAAAGGAATAGCTAAGTAGACATAAGTTGTTGCCTAGAGGGAGAGGGAGAGGGAGAGGGAGACAGAGAGAGAGAGAGAGAGAGAGAGGACACTGCCAACCGGAGCAGATTTAGCAGGTAGCAGTATAGCTGTGAACATAGAGTATGGTGTATGTGCACTCTAGGCTGTTTGTACTACAACTACAACTCACATCAAACCCTTAAAACATACCAGTAATTCAAAATGATGGGAGCTATTGATGTTTTTTTTCATCAAGAAAAATGCTGCTGTGCCCATTGCACCTGTTCCTGTCCCTGACCCTGCCCAGGCCCACATCATCGGCTAAGGCAAGGGCGTAGGTTTGCATATTTTGGGAGGACAATATTGTCCCTACCAATATTTGAGTGAACTCGTTTACACTATGTTTAAAATGAAATTATATTTGATCATTCCAATGTAGGCGTGCTAGCATTTTGATTGAAAAGGCAGGAGCTATCTGCAGGCTCATGTCATATGAGAGTATCACAGTGCTGCCTAACATCACCAGAAAAATGTCAACTGATGTTATTTAACCATGTTAGCTAGCGTTAACTAGCAAGCTAACGCTGGCTTCTATCTGTCTCTGTAGGCTTATATTAAGGTTGCTAGAAGGAGTAAACAAAACGGTGGATATAAAGTATGTTACTGTAAGTTTAATTTCTGTGGAGAAAAATGCTTTATGCTTTACTATACTATGACTTCTTTTATGCCTAACTATACTATGACGTTTTTATGCCCTTCCTATACTATGTATTTGTTGTGGGGCAGCACAGTATTAAAGTGATTAGAAGTGTTGTGCCACAGTGAGAAGGTTCTGGGTTCGAACTCCCAGCTGGTGCCATCTCTGTGTGGAGTTTGCATGTTCTCCCCTCTGCCTGCATGGGTTCTTTCAGGGTACTCTGGGGTGTCCAAATACATGGATATTAGGTTAATTGGTGACAATTGCCTTACTATGACATTTTTATTCCTTACTATATTATCACTTTTTATGCCTTACTATACAATGAAATTTTTATGCCTTACTATACTATAACTTTTTATGCCCTATGAGTTTGTGATGGCCACAAACAGTGAAGCGGCGGTTCGAACTGTTGCCTCACACAGAGAAGGTTCTGGGTTCGAAACCCAAGCCTGGGGCCTTTTGGTGCAGAGTTTGCATGTAATCTCTGTGCCTGCATGGGTACTGAGGCTTCCTCTCACAATCCAAGGACATGCACATTAGGATATTGGCGACCCTAATGACTTACTATTCTGTGACCTTTATATGACTCACTGTGCTATGACCTTTTATGCTTTACTATTCTATAACTTTTTATGCCTACCTTACTATGCAGTTAAAAACATTTTTATACTCATTAGCATTTGAACCAAGAAAAATTGTGTCCCTCATTTCAGTCTGCTTGCTTGTTTTTGTCATGCTGTTTTAATTGTCTGTTTATTGTTGTTTCTCTGAGTTGTTTATGTTTTCCAGAAATTGTAAAGCACTTTGGTCAGCTGTTTGCTTTTTTCTGAACGTTGTTTATGAATGAAATTTGATTTGAATTTATTTGAATTGATGTTTTATACTCTGACTTTTTTATGTTTTACTATAGAGTGACATTTTTTTTCCTTACTCTGCTATGACGTTTTTATGTCTTTTTATGCCTTACTATAATATGTCCTTTTTATGTCTTACTATACTATGTCATTTTCATGTCTAACTACTTTGAACTGATTTGAAATTTATTTGAATTGATGTTTTATACTCTGACTTTTTTATGCCTTAATGTACTATGACATTTTATGAGTTTTTATGCCTTTCTATACTGTCATTTTTATGCCTTACTATACTATGATGTTTTTACGACTTTTTATGCCCTACTATATTATTTGATTTTTATGGCTCTATGCCTTACTATCCTATGTCAATTTTAAGCCATACTATATTATGACGATTTTATGACTTTTTATGCGTTACTGTACTATGTGGTTTTTATGCCTTACTATACTTTGACATTTTATGAGTTTTTATGTCTTAATATACTATGTCATTTTTATGCCTTACTATACTATGATGTTTTTTATGTCTTCTATACTATGTCCTTTTTATGCCTTACTATACTATGAAATTTTTATAACTTTTTATGAATTATTATACTATTACGTTTTAATGACTTTCTGTGCCTTACTGTACTATGTCCTTTTTATTCCTTACTGAATTATGACATTTTAATGACTTTTTATGCCTCACCATAATATGTCGTTTTTATGACTTTTCATGCCTTACTATACTATGTCCTTTTTATGCCTCACTAAATTATGATATTTTAATTACTTTTTATGCCTGACTATAATATGGCGTTATATTACTTTTTTGCCTAACTATATAATGACGTTTTGATGACTTTTTATGCTTTACTATACAATGTCCTTGTTATGCCTTACTATACAATGATGTTTTATGACTTTTTAAGCCTTACTATACTATTTCGCTTTCAAGTCATACTATTCAATGACATTTTTATGCCTTTTTATGCCTTAATATACCATGTCTTTTTTATGCTTTACTATACTATTTCGCTTTTAAGCTGTACTATACAATGTTTTTATGCCTGAATATACACTATAATATTTTTATGACTTTTTATGCCTCACTATACTGCGACATTTTTATGACATTTTATGCCTCACTATACTATGACGTTTTCATGATCTTTTATACCTTACTATACTATGTCTTTTTTTGAATTTTTATGCCTCATTATATCATGTTATTTTTATACCTTACTATACTATAACGTTTTTATGACATTTAATGCTTCACTATTCTCTCATTTTTATGACTTTTTATGCCTCATTATACTATGTTGTTTTCGTGCCTTACTGTACTATGACGTTATATGACTTTTTATGCCTTGCTATACTATGTCGTTTTTATGACTTTTTATTCCCTACTAGACTATTTCACTTTTAAGCCGTACTATACAATGACGTTTTTATGCCTGACTTTACTATGACGTTTCATGACTTTTCATGCCTCACTATTCTATGTCATTTTTATGCCTTTTTATGCCTTATTATACTATGTTGTTTTTATGCCTTACTATTCTGTCGTTTTTATGACTTTTATGCCTTATTATACTATGTCTTTTTTT
>NW_019524849.1:333414-346412 GCF_002814215.2 Seriola lalandi dorsalis | reverse complement strand
GTATGGCATAAAAATATCATAAAACGTCATAGTATAGTATGGCATAAAATTGTCAAAAAACGTCATAGTATAGTATGGCATAAAATTGTCAAAAAACGTCATAGTATAGTATGGATTAAAAATATCATAAAACGTCATAGTATAGTATAGTATTGCATAAATTTGTCAAAAAACGTCATAGTATAGTATGGCATAAAATTGTCAAAAAACTTCAAAGTATAGTATGGCATAAATTTGTCAAAAAACTTCATAGTATAGTATGGCATAAAAATATCATAAAACGTCATAGTATAGTATGGCATAAATTTGTCAAAAAACTTCATAGTATAGTATGGCATAAAAATATCATAAAAAGTCATAGTATAGTATGGCATAAAATTGAAAAAAAACTTCATAGTATAGTATGTCATAAAAATATCAAAAAACTTCATAGTATAGAATGGCATAAAATTTTCATAAAACATCATAGTATAGTATGGCATAAAATTGTCACAAAACGTCATAGTATAGTATGGCATAAATTTGTCAAAAACTTCATAGTATAGTATGGCATAAATTTGTCAAAAAACTTCATAGTATAGTATGGCATAAAATTGTCAAAAAACGTCATAGTATAGTATGGCTTAAAAATATCATAAAACGTCATAGTATAGTATGGCATGAAAATATAAAAAACGTAATAGTATAGTATGGCATAAAAATATCATAAAACGTCATAGTATAGTATGGCATAAATTTGTCAAAAAACTTCATAGTATAGTATGGCATAAAAATATCATAAAACGTCATAGTATAGTATGGCTTAAAAATATCATAAAACTTCATAGTATAGTATGGCATAAAAATATCAAAAAACGTATAGTATGGTATAAAAATATCATAAAGTATATGGCATAGAAATATCAAAAAACGTCATAGTATAGTATGGCATAAATTTGTCAAAAAACTTCATAGTATAGTATGGCATAAAAATATCATAAAACGTCATAGTGCAATATGGCTTAAAAATATCATAAAACGTCATAGTATAGTATAGTATTGCATAAATTTGTCTAAAAACGTCATAGTATAGTATGGCATAAAATTGTCAAAAAACTTCAAAGTATAGTATGGCATAAATTTGTCAAAAAACTTCATAGTATAGTATGGCATAAAAATATCATAAAACGTCATAGTATAGTATGGCATAAATTTGTCAAAAAACTTCATAGTATAGTATGGCATAAAAATATCATAAAACGTCATAGTATAGTATGGCATAAAATTGAAAAAAAACTTCATAGTATAGTATGTCAAAAAACGTCATAGTATAGTATGGCATAAATTTGTCAAAAAACTTCATAGTATAGTATGGCATAAAAATATCATAAAACGTCATAGTATAGTATGGCATAAATTTGTCAAAAAACTTCATAGTATAGTGTGGCATAAAAATATCATAAAACGTCATAGTATAGTATGGCATAAAATTGAAAAAAAAGGTCATAGTATAGTATGGCATAAAATTGTCAAAAAACGTCATAGTATAGTATGGCATAAAATTGTCAAAAAACGTCATAGTATAGTATGGCATAAAAATATCATAAAACGTCATAGTATAGTATGGCATAAATTTGTCAAAAAACTTCATAGTATAATATGGCATAAAAATATCAAAAAACGTCATAGTATAGTATGGCATAAAAATATCATAAAACGTCATAGTATAGTATGGCATAAAATTGTCAAAAAACTTCATAGTGTAATATTGCTTAAAAATATCATAAAATGTCATAGTATAGTATGGCATAAAAATATCATAAAACGTCATAGTATAGTATGGCATAAAAATATCATAAAACGTCATAGTATAGTATGGCATAAATTTGTCAAAAAACTTCATAGTATAGTATGGCATAAAAATATCATAAAACGTCATAGTGCAATATGGCTTAAAAATATCATAAAACGTCATAGTATAGTATGGCATAAAATTGTGAAACACGTCATAGTATAGTATTGCATAAAAATATCAGAAAACTTCATATTATAGAATTGATTGAAAATATAAAAAAAACGTGATAATATAGTATTGGATAAAAATATCAAAAAACGTCATAGTATAGTATGCCATAAAATTGTCAAAAAACTTCATAGTGTAATATGGCTTAAAAATATCATAAAACGTCATAGTATAGTATGGCATAAAAATATCAGAAAACATCATATTATAGAATTGATTGAAAATATAAAAAAAACGTGATAATATAGTATTGGATAAAAATATCAAAAAACGTCATAGTATAGTATGGCATAAAATTGTCAAAAAACTTCATAGTGTAATATGGCTTAAAAATATCATAAAACGTCATAGTATAGTATGGCATAAAATTGTCAAAAAATGTCACAGTGTAGCATGGTGTGAAATTATCTAAAAACGTCATAGTATAGTATGGCTTAAAAATATCAAAACATGTCAGGGTATAGTAAGGCATAAAATTGTCAAAAAACTTCATAGTCTAGTGTGGCATAAAAATATTGAAAAACGTCATAGTATAGAACAGCATAAAAATAAAGAAAAGCTTCATAGTATAATATGGCTTTAAAACATCAAAAAATGTCATGGTATAGTAAGGCATTAAATTTTCTAAAACGTCATTGTATAGTATGGTGTGAAATTATCTAAAATTTTCATAGTATATTGGGCATAAAATTTACAAAAATGTCATAGTATATTGGGCATAAAAATGTCCAAAAATGTCATAGTGTAGTAAGGCATAAAACATCATAGTATACTAAGGCATAATAATGTCACATTACAGTAAGGCATAAAAACTTCAAAAAACGCCATAGTATATCAAGGTATAAAAATGTCCCAAAAAAACGCCATAATGTAGTAAGGCGTTTAAAATGCCAAAAATGTCATAGTACAATATGGCTAAAAAATGTCTAGAAAATGTCATAGTAAAGTAATACATAAAAATGGTTGAGGGGCAATGTAGGGGCAGGCTTGATCAGGTGGAGCGGGACATGCAGGAGAATCGAGGGTGGGATGCTGGCAGGTCAGTGTGGCTGGAGTCCAGCTGTTAAGGTGGTTCCGGGAGTTGACTTGAGTGGAGTTGGGGAGAGCTCTGGGATTGGATAGGAGATGGTGAAGGCTGGACATGGCAGGAATCACTGTCAGCAGATTTAATGACCCTGAGGCAAAAACATAACTCATAATTACTACAAATACTACAAACAAACAAACACATAAGTGAGGGAAAACAGAGGAGAGCATAAGAAAATATTCCAATCTTAATAATATAGAAAATTTTAAAAAATTTCATCATATAAGAAATTAAATCAAGTAAATCATTTATGCACCGTTTATTTATAATTTATTGTATAACAACTCACAAAAAATCATATGCATCAAAGCATAGAAGTATTAGAGTATATATAGCTACAAAAATGTCTTATTATATTAAGCCAGAAAAATGTGAATGTAGTATACCGAGTCAAATAACAAAGGTTATAATAATGTCATTGTATATAGTAATAGTCAGTCAAAAATATAATAGTATAAGAAGCCATATAATATAGGAAGTCATAAAAAATGTCATAGTGTAGCAAGTCATGAAAAACTGTCACAGTATAGTGAATAATAGGATTAGACACTTTTGTCATGTCCTCTCTGCCTTTTCTGCATCAGATATGCAAAACAGATATGCCAAAAAAAAAGTTTAGTATTGTGATGTCAGCGTATAGTAAGGCATAAAATGTCATAGTATATGAGGTTAAAAAGGTTATAGAGTGATAAGTCATAAAATGTCACAGTATAATAGATGCCTCCGCAGCTGAGAGTCAAAGCCAGAGGCATCATGTTTTCAGGTTGAACATGCGTCCCATTCTCGTGGACGTGATATCTCGGTAACACCTGGAAGGAACTTCTTCAAATTCGCACAGACATTCACTTGGACCGAAGCTCACTTGAGCTGATTACATTTTGGTGGCCAAAGGTCAAAGATCAAAGGTCAGGGTCACTGTGACCTCACAAAACAGATTTTCGGCCGTAACTCAAATTAACTTAACTCAAATGTATATAAGGATAAAATTAAATAATTTCTATCCAAAAGGTCAAAGGTCAGCTTCACTGTGACATCATAATATTCTGCAGAAATACTTCTGGACATTATTCAATACTGTAACTCAGGAATGGCAGACTATGACCATATTTCCTGATATTTGGCAGAGGCATAAAAATATGAACAGGTGATTCTAGTTTCTTCCTCTTTTTTGTTTGATTGTGTTACCAGTGTCACGTAATGTCTTGATTTATTGCTATGTACAAACTGCTGTTTACTATGGAAAACCTTTCTGTTTAAGATGTATAGATGATACGTGTGAATGTGAGGAGGCTTTATTTAGAGCACTGGCTGACAGTCCTCTTGTCATTACTCTTCATTTGCCTTTGTATCACAGCTTGTTACTCTTAAAGTCGAGAATATGTAGTATTGTATGTATGTATGAAATATGTATATGAGTTGAATTTGAATGTCTGTTTATGAAGATAACCTTTAACGTGGATAAATATCTGACAACTGGAAAAATATAGTATATATATATAAATATACACTGTTGCCCATAAAGTTGGAATAATTTAGTTTTCAGTTTAATTGTGGTTTAATTGTGGTTTCATTTTCATTGTGATATGTTTGGAAGAGATTGACTACTAAAGTTTTGAGAAGATATACACTTTATTTGTCAAGAATAAATCACAGTGTCACAATCATTTCATGCAAAGAGGTAAAAAATATTTTATTCCAACTTTATGAGCAACAGTGTATATATGTATAAATATATTATTATATAGTGAACCATGAGACGTCTACTCCCTGAACGCATTCATATTTACATACATTGATAGACTGTACATGTATCTGTTGCTGTGCTTCATGAACCTGAAGTGAAACCAGGTGATATTCAAAATCATGGAGGGGTGAAGTTTCTGTCAAGGGTTTGAGGTAAGTAGGGGTAAAGGGTGGACCCATATGCGGAGGAGGAACCAGTGTCAAGGAATTTATTAACAAAAAAACCAAAATCCATACATGGGACGATGCCACTGCCGAAACAAACAACAAATCTCATCACCAACAATAAAACCACAAAGACAAGACAGAGCAAGGGCTTTTTTAAAGGAACAGAACTGATTACTATGGAGAACAGGTGGGGAAGCAGACACAGGTGGGACACATCAGGGATGATTAACCAAAGGAAGCAAAACTTGAACTCAGACACTGGAGCGACATGACTCTCAAAATAAAAACAGGAAGTGCACGGGGAAACAGAGCACAAGACAGGGAAGACTAAACTAGACACCAGAAACACTCAAAACCCAGAACAGAAACCCAAAACACAGAAAACCAAACCAAGAAAGTCAAAAAAAAACACAAAACCCTGGAGCCTCCAGGCTGAGACCATGACAGTTTCAGGGAACACACACACACGCACACACACACACACACACACACACACACACACACACACACACACACACACACACACACTGAGCACTATAGTAGCAACACTGGGTGGGGCCTCAGTTCTTCTCAGTTTATTCATTCTGCATGACATTTATGTCAAAGATGTTCAATGTACACAATTAAATTTTTGCATTTTGTATACATACATTTCTGCACACAAACATTCATACCTACGTAACAAATACATATACATTTATATTTTTCTGGTACACGATGATATTTTTGCTAAATATTCCAGTGGTGCTCATGGGGTCAGCTGGTGAGTTATTGTAGCTGGTGAGCTAACTGCTAACAAACTAGCAAGCCAGGACATGCTATAAGAATGTAAGTTTGTTAGCTTGTAAGCTAACAGTACAGTAAGTCTCCACAGCTCATTAAAAGCAGTATTTGTCTGATGTCTTCCTGGACAGTGTTCACAGCTAATAGGTTAGCTTCCTGCGTTTGATCATCTTTGTCAAGATGGATTGATATTGGTCAACAGCCAAATTCAACAATGTTCACCAAAGTGCAGTGGATGCACTTTGCCTCCACCAAGGAGTCACCTTTTTGTGCTGATTCCATTAAAATGAATTGATTTGACTGCAAAATGTTGCTGTTTTAAATGCTGGTGTGTGAAGCACTTTGACTTGTTGAAAGGCATTATACCAAAAAACTAACTTTGAACATTTTTAAATAACCAAATTTGGAGATTTTCACTGGACAGTGGCAAAAAAGCTCAGGGCCTTTTGCAGTGGTACAGCTGGTTGATTCTGTGGATGTCAAGTTCTGACATGTCCTTCCTCTGGCCAATTTGGACTGAAGCGTCTGGGATCGGGGTAATTGTGTTTTTGCCATTTTGGGAGAAATAATGTTTTCCATAGTGCATGATTGAGGAGTAGTTGTATGGAGTGTTCAGGTTGTTGGTGTGATGCTTCTGGAAGTTGTTGGTCTTTCCTGGTTTGATGTTGTCCCAGTTGATTGTGACATACTGGTCGCGGTCGCTCCTGCTCTGCTCATGATAGAAGCCCAGGGCGTGAATGAGTTCGTGCTGGATGATGCCATATGAGATGCAGTCGGTTCGGTTGAGGGAGAGGATCTGACGGCCACCGCTTCTGCCCACTGATGAGTAGCATCCATCTCTGTTCTTGATGCTGATGTAGTCTTTGTGTTTCCTTGTGTTTTGGTGAATGAAGCGGATGCAGGTGCTGTTGTGGAAAGACTTCATGGCTCTGGAAATCTCGTCTTGGTCTGACCTTGAGAATTTGTTGCTCATGGTGTACGGGATGAGCACCAAACCACTGGAATCTTTTGTCCATAAGCAGTTGTTGTGCCTTTTGGCATTCCGTGGGATTCTAGTTCTGGTCTGCAGTATGTCACCTTCGATCAGGATCTCACTGGCCATGCTGTTGGCAGTCAAAATCCTGGCACCAATACTGTCCAACTCATTGTCATAATACTCAGGTTCTGTTTGATTTCCACCATCGATGAGCAGACAGGTGTGGCAGAGGCCAAGCAGCCACAGCAGGAGACTGAGACTCATGGTCAGCGTCTGAGGGCCTCGTTTGAAGTTAACACTCCAATGTAGTGTCTCGACTTTGAATTCCTAAAAGACAAGAAAGATTTATTAAACTAGTGTACAGCTAATTTGTTGTTAGTCCCCTCATTTATAAGATGTATGCTTGTATATCATGTGTACTCATTATTTACATGAGGGGTTCCAATGTGAGAAAATATTGGAGCCACAGAGGTGATATGGGGTGGCTTCTCTGGATTCTGTAACCCGCACCTATAGGTGCTCTCACACCTGTGGTTTGGTTTATTTGATCCAGGCCAAGGAAGGAAAATGATCCGTAGTTACTGTTTGGTTTGGTTCATGTTCACACTGACTCTTGAAAAACAAACCAAAACCCATAAAATAACTCACAGATTGGACATTTCCGGTGATGTCATTGGGGTCAATTTGCACATTAATACAGTCCTACAGGGATGATATATGCTTTTAGTCCAACCCTGAAGTTATCATTACCCTGGTTCCCTCCACTAAAAGCCAATGGTTTTTTTCCATTGTGTTTTGGATTATTACTGAAAATAGTTCATGATACTGACATGTTTTGTTAAGCAGGATGATCTTCACTAATGATATATAATAAACACCACTTTATGATGTTTGAAGCCTAAATACAATCAGCAGAAGTAAAAAGCTAATGTTAGGCTACAAACCAACTACACCACGGTCACATGACATCAACATCATCACCACTAAACTTCAACCTGTAGTTTGATTTAGCTCCTACCTCTTCTACAAAAGCCTTTCCTCTTACAAAGTTAGTAACAGTTTGTAAGAGCACGAGTATAAACATAACAAGGCTGTAAAGGTGCACAGGTAAGTAGATTGGTTTTCATATTCAACATGATGACGTTTAACGTCCCCAACAACCTCTGTAGTCTCATTTGGACACTTGTTACCTACCGGCCTAGCAAAACATGTCCTACATATCCCTGGGTCCCCGGCTCAATTCTGGCCCACATACTTATTCCAGCTGTTATCCTCCAGTGTTGCCTGACAACCAGCATCTGACAGTCATGCTGTATGCGGGCAGGACTTGGGCCAAGGAACACCATGAGTTTAGTTGGGGGCACCAACTAAACTCATGACTGAACTCTGTCAGCATACTAATTATACACAACTGATATGTTACCTTTACCTTTAGCGTGTTGACCTTAACATGCTAACATTAACATTTGTATCCTTACAATCTCCAGACCTGCTAACTGACAATAGACAGTCAAAAACACAAACAGGTAAAGAGTGAAGATACTCACAGACAGAAGTGAGAGCTGACGTCTTCAGGTCAATGGAGTGAAGTGGAATCTTCTCTCTGAAGAATCCATAGACGTTCATGACAAGCTGAAAACCTGCTGTTAGTATGATAACCTGTGTATTTATATATGTTTTAGTGCGTCGCTGTCTCCCAACACAAAACACCACAGGCAACGCGATTGGATGACCAGAGGGCTGAGCTGTGTGTTTGTGCATGTGTGTGAGTGTGTGTGTGTGTGTGTGTGTGTGTGTGTGTGTGTGTGTGTGTGTGTTTGACCTCATGCTGATGCAGTGAAATTATGTGTTCTTTTGAAATTAAATTTGCAGAAGTTTGATTTAATTCATCTGAATAAGGAAACTTATTGTGAATAAGTTGTGAATAAGCAAACTTCTGGGAAGCCACGTCTCAGCAGAAACATATGTCAAAAGTTTTATGGAAGTCCCTGTCTCTGTCCTGCCAGAATGTTATGGAGAGAGTGGTTGGTATTATCCATGATGACCTCCATCTTACATTGCATGCGTTGCTCCACAACAGTCCTGAGTGCGTCCAGACTCCTGCCAAGCACAGACCCAGCCTTTTTTACAAGTTTGTACAGTCTCTTTGTGTTCATGTCGGACATGCTGCTGCCCCAGCAGACTGCAGCATAAAAAAGTACACTGGCCACCACTGACTGATCAAACATGTGCAGCATTTCACTGCAGACGTTAAAGGACCTGAGGCTCCTTAAGAAAAAGAGCCAGCTCTGCCCCTTCCGGTAGATGGCATCCATGTTCAGGGACCAGTCCAGTTTACTGTCCAGGTGCACACCTAGGTATTTATAAGTGACGAGCAGAAGATATGAACACATGGAAGTGTCTGTCGGCAGCCTGATGGGGTCAATGGGCTCTAATACACTGTCACTGATCACATTAGCAAATGTACAACTAATATTTTTGTTTGATTACATATGAGATTTTGTTGTTACGTGGTATAAGCAGGGTTCGAATTACAGCAAGCGTTGGGGGATCTGACCCCCCCCCCCCCAAAAAAAAGAGGTAAAAACAGCAGTTTGTGGGGCTGAAACATTTATATAATCTTGTAATACCTGTAATTATGAACATAGTCTGCCTGCCTCACTCCATCAGTGGCTCTGTCCTTAAGTCTCCCTGTTCCCGTGTGTCACAAAGACACTGTAAATGTAACTAGCAGTAGCTAACTATTTTGCATGTTTACTACACTTTCCTTCCTTTCCTTCAGAGTTTCTGAATTAAATCATGTCAAGTATCTACAGATGAATGTTAATGTTAGCTGTTTTTTAAGTTTAGCCTGAAGTTACAGTTTAGTTAATGTTTGCTAGTTTCTAACTTTAGCCTTAAGTTATTTCATTATTGATCATCATCATTAGTTATGAACAGTGAGACAATGAAGGAGTAGTTGTTGTAGAGATGCGTTTTGACTAAATTATAGAGTTTATTATTTCATGTTAATAGTCTTTTGTGTGTCTGTGGTGATTTAGTTAGTCTAAACCTTTTTAATATTAGCTTCTATTATAGACACTACACATTATAGACTCTTTGTTTTCACTCACTCTTCAATTCAGGAGTTTTACCTGTTGGGTCATTGAACAATTAGTGCTGTCAATTGATTTTAATCAATTAATCAAGTTAATCACATAAATAGGCTGTGATTAATCATGATTAATCATATGTTTAAAATTCTACTATTTACTTGTATTTTGGTGGGAGATAAAACAGTACAAGTATGGTGATGGAATAAAGAAATGTATAACACACAACTTTGGTTTGATCTAAACTTCCATTCAGAAGCTTTTTAAATCGTCATACAGCGTTGTTGGCTGTGTTTGCCGCGCCTTTCACCCCTTCACCCCCAGGCAGGTAAACATCCACACCGCAGGACTACAGGAAGTAGTTGTGGTCAAACTTGGTGATATGATTAATTTGCGTTTAAAAAAACATAACACATTAAGGTTTCCAGATTTATCGCGAGCGTTAACAGGTTAACGTTCAAAGCCCTAATTTAAAAAAAATGAGTGCTGAAGGCTCAATAATTTTATTAGCAATGATGGAAAGTAATTAAGTACATTTACTCTAAGTTCTGTACTTAAGTACAATTTTGAGGTATTTTTACTTTACTTGTATTTCCATTTTATACTTCCACTAATATAATACTGTACTTTCTGCTCCACTACATTTATCTGACAGCTTTAGTTAAACAAGAATAATTTTTAGGACTGTAACACTTCAGTTAACTGAGGCTCTGTACTGGGTTCCCGTTCACCTGGAGAAAAAGTTGACCCCCCCCTATTGTTATTACATAATTCACACTCTGGGTATAAGTGAGACAAGTTTTTCCATCCCATGACTGATCAAAAAAGTAAACTGATGTTTTTTAAATAAACATATAATTAATTTTTGGATGAATGGAACAATTTTCTGTGATTCTTAGTGTGTTAGGTTTCTTTCACATGTGTGTTTTCACATTGCCTTGTGTTTCTGTGGGGTCACATACTGAAAGAGGAAGTGATGAGGCCGATGGTAATTTCCACAGAACTACTCTGATTACAGGATAAAGTCTGACAGTAAATATAGAACTCCGCCAGAAAGTCACATTACTGAATGTGTGATTATTCGCTGAGCATCAGTTTCTGTTTTACCTCACTCATTTGATCACAGTGTTCATTCAGATGTAACTCTGAGCATCGAGTCAGTTTATCTTTCACATTTGTGTCTGTGACCAACAGTCAAGAGACGGGAAATAACTGCGTACATTTACTCAACTACTGTACTTGAACAATTTTGAGGTACTTGTACTTTGCTTGAGTATTTCCATTTTATTCTACTTTGACATTTCTACTGTACTAAAGTTGTTTACTTTTCACATTACTTTAACTGTGATACTGCAACTATTGAAGTACCTTTACTGTGATATTGTAAGTGCAGGAAGTACTTTTACTGTGATACTTCACAGGAAGTACTTTTACTGTGGGGGCAAAAAGCAGGAGAGCTGCTGGACCAGATGGCATCTCTGGCTGGGTCACCAACATCTTCAACACATCCTTGACCTACGCACCTTTGTCAAATGCAGCTGTGGAAGGAAACACTAACATAATAAAGACATGTAATAATATAAAATACAGAACATGGCTGCTCTTTAACGTTTAATGAGGAACATAGTAATTATTATTTTAATTGTGTTAATGACACAATGAGGATGAGATCTGTAAATAACAGGCTGTTATAAAGTGTAACTGACTCATTGTTACCTGCAGGTTTGAGATTCACGTACTCAGAGGAAGTGCACCTGAACACGTCACAGATTATACTGACCTCTCAGACTGTGGACTTAGGTCTGATCTGGTCTCAGCTCCCTCTGCTCTCTGACTAATGTCACTGCACTCAGCTTTCACCTAAAAGAGTTAAATTACAGAGGTTCAACATCTGGACTCACAACTGCCTGTGTGTCGGCCTGAGGCTCTGCACACACTTATGTAACAGGGCATTTTCTGTATTATCTGCTTTGTAGTTGGCAGAACAGCAAATTGCACATTTCTCTTTTATATTTAATTTGACTGAATTCATGTTTATTAAAATCTTTCATTCTTATAAAGACTAATCTTTTTTTTTTGCAGTTGTCTCTGATCTGTGTTGCACCTGTCTCCAGGGCTGGGTCAGTTGTAACATCTGAATTTTTCCATGAAATAAATATTGTGAATGCTGCGTCTTGTGTAGAAATGAAACGGTTACCGGTTTCACACTAAGTCACAGTAAAAATGACGGTTAGTATTACCGTTTAAATTTCAATTATCACTACAACCATGGTTGATTACCGTGGTTAATTACTGTCGTTAACTCAAGTTAGGTTTTGTACGGCATCAACCAGAGACAGTCTGCCTTTCTGTTCAGAGAGTACACACACGACGCTTCAATCTATGACTGTGTGTTTTTAAAACTAATTTCAGGGCTGCAGGTCACTCCGTCATCCCCAAGCAGTGCAGCCACAGTGTTTCTGGTGTAACAGCCTCATGCTGGGAAGGTGACAGGTGTGTTCACATGTGTCTGTGCACTGAAAGACTCTGAAAGAAATAATAACATTCATGATAATTATAATGTTAACAATAACAATAATAAAACCTGGTGAAATTTACTTTTTGAACATTTTCAGAACACTTTAACAATATAGCGATAAAACTGATATTTTTATACCATTTCACCTCTAGTCATATGTGATCATCTGTAGATTTTTAATATATTATTATTAAATATGCGGTAAATATGTAAGACAGAGACCTGTCCAAGGCATGGATGTATTATAAGAACTATTATATAATATATATTATATAATATATATAAATTCTTATAATACATCCATGGTCCAAGGCTGTTTCTACACTACTTCCTGCGTCCCGTGGTACATTTACAGGTCACCGTCATCATCATCATCGTACGTCAACACCTCCTACTATCATGATGACGCAATCACGTCCCTGAATATCCCAATAGTTAATCTGATGTGATAGAAGTGTGTGTTTGATACATGTGCAGATGTTGAAGCTGAGGCGGGAATCAGCCCCTCATTAACCCTTTCATCTCCTGCTTGTTTTACACCAAACCTCCTCTGAGCTGCTGAAGCTTCTGATTCTAATTAATAGTAAATAAAAAATAAATGACGCGGGCACAGAGACAGCCTCCTCTCC
>NW_019524849.1:200283-333394 GCF_002814215.2 Seriola lalandi dorsalis | reverse complement strand
CCCCCCTCCTCCCTCCATCTCCTCTCTCTCCTCTCGACAGGCGGCAGGATGGACGTCGTAAACCAGGTACCAACACTGAACGTTCACACCTTATTTCATCTGTTCTGCTTTTTATTTTCACACCTGTGTGCGTGTCTTGTGCTTGGGATGCGTTTGTCTCGTGTTTCGGGGCGGCCCGGCGGGTTTTGTGTGCGTCTCCCGGTGAAGCAGCTCTGTGATGGGCCGCAGCGCGGAGCCGTGAGGAGCACCGATGATAACAGCGGAGAGAAAACAGAGAAATCAGCCTGAAATCCCAGATATCAGCTGATTCCTCTTTTTTTATTGATGAAATCAGGAGCGATGGCGCTGCAGATGTTTGTGTCGTCCTCATTTCATCTCTCACATCTGACTCATTAGACCGTGTTCACGCGCTCAGGATGCCCGGGTGAAGGGGGGGGGGGGGGGGGGGGGGGGGGGGTGTTTTCTGAGGCGGACTGCGGGAGGCTTCCAGAGGGAAGAGAGGGTCTGTTCAGCCCTGCGCACTGTCTGCAGGAGAGATAACACCAACTGTCCGTTTACATCAATGTTCAGTGTTCGCGTGATGAAATCATGTGTGTGTGTGTGTGTGTGTGTGTTTGTGTGTGTGTGTGTGCGTGCGTGCGTGTGTGTGTGTATGTGGGGTTTTAAAATGGCAGCCAGAGCAGGAGAGGGATTTCCTTTGGATGCTGATGTTGTTGCAGGTCAAGCCGGCTCCGGTTTTACATGTTCACGCCGTTTTCCAGCTGATCTGCTCCCGTGTTATTTAACCCGGTTATAACCCGGGTGGTCCTCCTCCTCCTCCTCCTCCTCCTCCTCCTCCTCCTCAGCAGCAGCGTTGCAAGATGGAGACCAGCAGAGAATAGGTTGTCTGTGTTTATTCCTCTGGTTCATTCTGCTCCACCTACATCAGGGTGGAGCTTCTCCACAGTCACTGTCTTTACATTTCTAAGATATATTTCTGATTATTTTAACAGTCATGTATTTGAGTAGAGCAGCAGTGTAGATTAATTGATAAGTCAATGGCAGCAGCTGGTTTAGTAGAAGCAGAACCAGCCGCCGGTTGGTCACATGACAGCTGAGTGTGAAGTGTTGGTAGGACAGAAGAGACTGAAGACGTTATATTTACAAAACAATCGATCGATTATTGAGAAAAAAAATCAGTGGATTAAACTGATGATGAAATCATTAGTTTCAGCGTTAATAGGAATAATACTATTCAGCAATAACGTTTGTCTCTCTGTCCTCTACAGAAACATTTCTTTAATATTCTCTTCCAGTCTGGATTAAACTAACTGGGGGCCTCTGGACCCTCTCAGAGTCCTCCTGGGTGTGGCCTCTGTTTTATTTTTCTACTTTAAGGCCGTGGAGCTGATGATGGATACTGCAGAAAGAAAGGGGGATGAACCTGTGGAGTCATCTTCATTTATTTAATAATTTGTCCTAAAATCTGATCAGGTCTTCATTTAAGTTACAATGATGAACAAAAACAATTTGTTTTGACTAATAACACAAATCATTGTGTTATTCTTACTGAAAAATGATTCAAACATTCACAGTGCAGCTGAAACAGTGTGTGAACCTCAGTTAAGGATATGAACAGAAGCTACCTGGAGTCAGGAGTTATCAGACCAAGAGTCAGATGCATAAATGATGCGTACACACAAAAACCATGTGTACGTCATTTCCCACACATAAATTAGTATTTATAAACAGAATGTGTCACCTGACACATTCCTTTGACCATGTGTACACACAGTTTTCCAGAGTGATCCAATTTACAGTGAAGTTAATGATAAGCCATGTAATTTAACACAAAATAAAATAACCAACTTCACAGAGCTTCATTCATTATCATTATCATTAAGTTTTACAATTTTACAATTCATAAACAGTAATAATGTGTTCGTGTGCTCAATGTTTCCTTCAACATTGTTTAATGTCCTTATTTATTGTCATTCTCTAACCGTTTCATAGTATTTTGGTATTTACTAATCACAGTTTTCAACGCGTATGGTAGCCTCATTAAGACATCTCTAGTCCCAATAACTGAAGTTCAGAGTGACACAGGACTTCACATTTGGAGTGATTGTATTAAAGTAAAGTAAAATGATGCACCTTTCTGCCTCAGTTTCACAATCAGTGAAATCTGTGCCTGATAACTTGTGGTGGATACAGCATTTTTATATGTAAACTGATGGATTAGGGGAGTGTCACTGGAAATGAGGCTAGTACACATGCGCACACAGCTCCACATCATCAAGTTTATCGAGGTCTCTCATAGGCTCATAATGTCAACGTGGCTGTCCACCTGCTGAAGCTCGAGAGAAGCTGCTGACGCCCTAAACATCAAAGAAAATCCACCGTCTGGTGTGGTCCAGTGAATGAAGGGTCCAAACTTGCTCCTGAACACTGAGCAGCTCTGATCAGCAGCTACTGAAGGAGCTGGGTTCAGCGGAGGTTCAACCAGTTATTAAATCCATGTTTCCAGCAGAATTAATCTGTTTCTATATTTAAACATTATAAACAAATCCCACTGTGGATCATTGTTCAGCATATTTAAAGGTTTCACACAATAAAAAAAGATAATTGTACTTGTTCCTGTAGAAAAACACTGAACTGAATAAACTGTAGGATTTCTTTAAAGAATGTTCTGGTGCAGCATCAGTCTCTGATTGGTTCCTTCTCTGATCAGATGTGATAAATCACCTGATCAGCTGACAGCTAGCTTTGAGTGATAAATATGAGTTATTGCTGAGACACAGACAACAGCTGTTTTTTTAGACTCTGCAGGTTGGATCAATACGTAGCACTGGAGCCGTGATGAGGCCACAGAGCCACAGGTTTCGTTCTTATTCTGATAACAGACTGTAATATCTGTCATAATCAACATTTCTTTGATTCAATATTTTCATTATTTCAAACTGAAATATTCTAACCTCTGAACACACCTCTTATTATTATTCTGTAATATTGTAATATTTTTAGCTACAAAACCTGATACTGTGTGTCTCTTGTAGTATTCCTATAATATTAATTATAAATAACACATAATATCTACTCATTATCATCCTATTTCTGTAATAATGTGAGTCAACTTATGCTGCAGATTATTTAATGGATGTAATATATTGATTATGTAACATTCTTAAAATACGATTTTATTAATTGTTTGGTTTCATGTTATCATGTTTTCATGATTCATTGTGACTTTATTCTATAATAATCCTACACTATGAAACATGTTCGATGTTTTGGCCTCAGTACATTCACAGTTTGATCCTCTGCAGAGTCCGGTGATATTTTTATTGATTTTGTGAATGGACTCTGGTGTCAGTGACAAAAACACAGTAACTGATCTAAGTTTTAAATGTGAGTCGACCGTGAGAAGTAACATTGATCTTTTTGTTTGACTACAGGACTGTCTGTCTGTCTGTCTGTCTGTCTGTCTGTCTGTCTGTCTGTCTGTAAAAACCTAAACTCAGACCAGGTTCAGTCTCAGACCAGGTTTTTAGTACTACACTGTACTGTTTTATTTAGCCTTTAAATTATAACCCTGTAAAAAAACAACACACTGAAGATGAAACCAGTTTCCTGAACTGAGAGTCAAAGAAAATTCAAATGATTCAGCGTTTCACAAAAAGATTAGAAAAAGTCTGAAAGATGAATCTAAATGTATGTATCAGAACTTTTATTTTGTACTTTTTATACAAGGTGAACTGTCTTTCCTCTGCCATGAATCATCTGACGACCCCTCAGTTTTATCTGGTGGCCCTCTGGAGGGGCACGACCCCTAGGTTGTGACCCAGTGGACTAAACTATCCGAGTGTATCTGACGTAGTTAAAACAGCTACAACAGCAACATGACTCAAAATCAATGATCTGTACAGGAAGTACTTTTACTGTGATACTGTAACTACATAAAGTACTTCTATTGTGATACTGTAACTACAGGAAGTGCTTTTATTGTGATATGTACTTTTACTTGTAATGCAGTATTTTTACACTGTTGTCCTGGTACTGTTCCTGGAGTACGGATGTACCTCAGTCATACGTCTCCCTCTCTCCCCTTGTTACCTGTCCACCTCTACACTGTCCTGCTGTGGGCGGAGACTCTGTAATTATAATCACTTCCTGTCACTGAGAGAGGTACCAAACACACCTGTATGACAGGTAACAGGTTCATCAGTATTGGTCTGTGCTCAGATGACAATAAGTAACTGTTGTGTGTCTCTGTGTCTGCAGCTGGTGGCCCAGGGTCAGTTCAGGGTGCTGAAGGTTCCTCTGGGCTTCATTAAGGTCTTAGAATGGGTGAGTTCATCAAACCAACACCTGCTCCACTGCTACAGCCACACATCAAGCTGCAGCCTCCTCCACTGACTCCACTTCACTCTCCTGTCACCATCTCCAAAAAAACACACACACAAACGTTTTCAAAAATGTTCCCAAGGTTCTGTAAAAATTCTTCTAAATCCAGAAACAGCCTGAAGTTGTTCACAGAGTATTCAACGTGTTCCCTCGTGTTCCCTGAACACTCCGAGAACATTCTCAAGATGTTCCCACACAACACAAAACTACCTGTGGAGGTTTTTCACAGCGACAACACGTCACACTTCACTGCATGCACTCCCTGAACGCTAAACCTGATTCAAACCTGAACCCTCAAGCCAGAAGACCAGACAACATGTCCTCACTCTGTCAGGTCTGTAACTGGTCCTCACACAGATAGAGGTACAAGTCCACACACACACACACACACACACACTCACACACACACACACACACACACACATGCACACACACAGAGACTGAGCAGATGGTCACAGCCAGATCCTCCATGTGGCATGGTGTGTGTGTGTGTGTGTGTCCTCTGTAAACCTACTGCTCAGTGAAGATGATGATGATGAAGATGATGATGATGATAATGATGATGATGATATATGGTGGTGGTGGACTGTAGTGCAGATGAGCAGGGCACTGACACTGTATGGGTTGTGGGTTTGATTCCTGCTGCAGCTCCACGCTGTGACTCTGAGTCTCTACAGATAGAAGTGATGATGAGTCATCCTCCTGCAGACTATAACACTAACTCTGCTTCTACAGAACCTCCTTTAAAAAAGCTGAAATTTAAGCCTCAGTGAGACCAGGTTCTATTGGAGACTCTTTGTTCTCCAGGTTCTTTCAGATGCTTTGCTTTCAGAACTGGAGGGAACACAAGTAGAAACCTGACATAAATTTATATCAACCTATATAAGCCAGGAAATAATAAATTCTACCAGCTTTCTATAGTAATTTCACTGAACCTGTTGCTAATCCGCTATCCATTTTGATTCTCCAGCTTTTGTCATGGATGTAATCTGTTAGTGAGTAATCAGACTGAGAACAAAAGCACAATGGCCAGCAACAACATTAAAGCTCCAATCATTGGCTTATCACACTGAGTAGACCGTAATACTTTTTTCAACATCTTTAATGTTTTTTTCTTATTTGTTTTATATAATTACATCTTTTCAGCAAAAGATTTGAAATACCTTTGCAGCGCACAGGTTGGGAAGCAGTGATCTATATTTTCTCTCAGACCTTTCAGATAAAAACTGGTGTTATATAAAACTGTTCCTGTCAGTCACTGACTCATCTCTGATGATCATTACCACATCTTCTTAGGAAAATTATCTGGATATTTTTTACTGAAAAAGCAGAGGAGTTGCAGAACTTTGTAATGTCCCAGAAAGAGGCTGAAATTAAACTGAAATGAAAGAGCTGTGTAAAGTGGAACCTTTCAATTATGAATAATAGTTATTACTCATTTTTTCCGCCCCGGACGTTAATGGCTTTTTTTAACTTTAGCAACTCTTCAAGATAATTTCCTAAAAACTTAAATATAACGAGCAGGTTTTACCCAACTGAACATTTCCTCCATGTCACTGGTACTTGAACCCAGATCACACATCAGGTCTTAACTGTTCCAGAGTCTTTACAGGGAAGTGTTCAGAAATTATCAGTGAAGTCAGAAACCTGTAAAATGTCATTAGTAACACAGCTCATTACCACATGTCCAATAAACTGGACATAATGTTTGTTAGTTGGTGATTAATGGAGCTAATATCAGACAACAACAAACTTATCCAACCATCAAGTCTAACCAGGTGTTCAGACAGCAAATCAGCACAAAGCCCAGGTCATTAATATTTATTATTTATTCTCATTATTCTTGTGCCAAGTTTTTATTGTTTCAGAAGAAACAACCACCAAATGATGCTGAATTCAGCATCCTTAAGGAGAATATCATAATTATAAACTAATATAGACGGAAACATGTCACCCAGAAAAATAAAGAGAGGAGGTGGATCAGGGTCAGTTAAATTAATCATTGATTGAATCATTTGTCTGTCGATTGATAGATTAATTCATTGCTGCAGTTTCCTTTTACATCACCGAGTCACTCTGCTCTGCTCTGTGTTGGTATTTTAACATGTTGTTACCTCCACCAGGGCGCTCCTGTTTCACCCACATTTGTTTGTTTGTTTGTTTGTTTGTTTGTTCAGTCTGATTACATTAAAAGTCCTGAACCAGTCTTCACCAAACTTGGTGGGGAGATGGGTCCTGGTCCAGGGGGATCCAGGAGGTTTCTGTCACTGTCCTCAACATTGTGAGACAGAATATTTTTCTACAGGAAATATTGTTTGGATCTTGATGTAAAAAATCAGAGCCATATATGGTGTTGATCTGTGAGTTTGTATAGTTTGGTGCAGATCATAATCTGGATCAGATCATAACCTGGATCTCACAGACGTGTACAATTGTTTGGCTTTGGCAGAGTCCTGCGCTCCATTGAGAGCCATTCTAGTTACTTACATTTTATCATTTCTCCTCTTCCTCCTCTTCCTCCTCCAGTTCTTCGCCATCTTTGCCTTCTCTACCTGTGGCAGTTACTCAGGGATGTTTCGGATGTCAGTGGAGTGTAAGAACCGGACAGACAGTGACCTGAGTATAGAGGTGGAGTTTGAGTATCCATTCAGGTCAGTACAACACATCATCATCTTCTTCATCATCATCATCATCATCATCATCATCATCTTTACTGATACCGACAGGACCTGACTTTCAGGAGAGAAGATTGAGTTGAGAGAAGAAAAAAAACATTCTATAACTGTAACCTGACATTTAGACTGTATCGATCCAGATGAAAAAGACAAAGGACGTGTGCTGTAACCAAACGGATCTCGATGGATTAAACAGATTTTTGATCACTAGGTTTTGTTTAAATGACGATCACTGACAGATTGGGACATCGTCAGCCAATGAAATGAGCTTGGTACAGTTAGAGCAAACAGGAACTAAAAGAGGATCATTTAACCACGACAGAAGCAGCTTGAAGTCAAATGTTGGGCAAGTGTTTTTAATTTTGACCTGTTGATGGTGATAAGTGTCAGTCAGTAGAACCTGCACCACTAACAAGGCTGAGTCCTCACCACAGCGGCCTGGGTTCAGATCTAGTCTGGTCTGCAGGTCGTCTTCCCTCTCCTGACTCTATCAGTACATCTCCGTCTCATAAAAAAGAATCTTAAAAAAAAAAGGATTCATCCTCTGAGCACCATGAGACCAGCGTCTCATGTTGATCCATCCAGATGTTGCTGAGATATTTCAGTCTGAAATTCAGACTTCACCATCAGTAGATGTTTCTAACAATGACTGAACCAAAACATTTCAAACTCTTTCTCTGTCAGACTCCACCAGGTGTATTTCGACGCCCCCGTCTGTAATGCTGGGGAAACAGAGCGTTTATTTCTGGTTGGCGACTACTCTTCCTCGGCCGAATTCTTTGTCACCATCGGAGTCTTTGCCTTCCTCTACTCCACAGCGGCTCTCAGCATCTATGTCTTCTTCTTCGAGAAGTACAAGGAGAACAACAAGGGCCCGCTGATCGTAAGTACACCCACCTGACTGCCCAGGTAACAGGTGAGCTTTGGGAAACATCACTCATACAATGTGTATTTTAGGACCTGGGAGTGACTGGAGTGTTCGCCTTCATGTGGCTAGTGAGTTCGGCGGCCTGGGCCAAAGGTCTGTCTGACGTTAAGAGTGCAACCGACCCAGACAGGGTGATCACTCTGATTAAGGCCTGCAAGGGTGAGGGGAACCGCTGCCGTGAAGTCCACGACCCGGTCATGTCTGGACTCAACACATCTGTGGTAAGACCTTCACCAAGCCTGAGGCCTCAGCAGGTTCACAGGACATGTCTGACCTCTGAAGAGGTCATTGAGCAGTCTGACCCTCTCATCAGGGTTGACAGACAGTAGTGGTGATACCTCAGTTTCAGGACCTTACTTAGAGAAATATTTACAGGTTCTTCTACAAAACCCATTTATTCATTGAACAAAAGAATCCAAAGTTCTCATATTTAAATGTATATAGACAAATCCAGGTTGTAGGCAGAAGTAGACAGGCTACATTACTGCAGTGGCCTCATTGTAAATCCATTTTTGACAAGAAGTCCATCCACGATATCCCGTACAACCTTTTACATGTTGGAAATATAGTCATCAAACTTGGACCGGTTTGAACTGTGTTTCTGTTCTGTGCTGTCAAAAAATAAATAAATAAATAAGTAATAACAATAACTTTCATCCTCTTCTCCTCAAGGCATTTGGTTTCATTAACCTGATCCTGTGGGCGGGAAACCTATGGTTCGTCTTTAAAGAGACAGGTATCATCGCTCCCTTCATGCGGGCTCCTCCTCCAGAAGGGAAACCTGCTGCACCAGAGGCCTACGCCCAGCAGGGGGCGTACGAACAAGACCCGTATGCCAGCAACCAGGCGGGATACCAACCCGACTACAGCCAGCAAGGATACAATCAGGTGATCAACTGACCTGCTCAAGCTGCTAATTAATACTTGGTGAAACTATACCAGGAGACTTTGTCTTAGTGTAGCCAGAAACATTTTGAAATGAATTCCAACACAAGGGCTATGATTGGCTGGTTCAATGGAGTGGTCTAAACAACTTAACAACTTCCTGTCGTCCATGAAGCGAATCGTATCATTTACACTTGGTCTACCCTAATAACATGTATCCATGTTCACAAACCAACAGGATGATAACCTACCAGATGGCTGTGCTGATTGGCCAAATCATATCATGTGTCTCCTTCATGCGTGACATATTTGAAAAACAATTCAACTTGATCCAGCTTGGTAGATGAGGCTACACATAGTCAGTTTCCATGAGCATTCATTTAAAAAATTACTATTACTGAATTACTACAATTGTACTCAAGTAAAGTACAAGTACCTATAATTTGGTACAGTACTTGTACTATAGTACACAGTATCAGTATGGCAGTATGGTATCAGACTGTAGTACAGTCACTCAGTGTGTTGTTGTTTGTGTGTCCTCCAGGATGCAGAGTACGGTCAGGGTTACGGCCAGCAGGGGGCGCCTACCTCCTTCTCCAATCAGATGTGAACTTACAGGTAGCAGGTGAGTCCACCTTACGCATTAGTTTTAGTCATTTCAGTGGAGTCTGGTGATGTTCAGACTCAAACCAACAGTGTTTCCTCCTGTTTGATCAGAACTACAGTGAACAGCAGAAAATAACCGTCTCCTTCTACAAGTATTTAGACTCAGTCCCACACTCACCATCCAAATACCACAGCACCAGAAGGGTATAGTTGGTAGGACAGAGGTGTTTTTAAAGGTTTACATCTTCAGTGGGAGACTTTATTCACTGTTCTGTATAAAAGATGTAAACACAGAATTGGCGGGGTCATAGCGGTTCCTCCTTTATACCGGCAGTGGAGTTCGTCACAGTGCCAGACCAACGTCAAGCTGTCGTGGTGGGACACCAACACTGTTGAGTTAGACATCATACCTGTGAAGCACCATGAAGCTTCATTTGGTTCAGTGTCAACAAGCAAAGGCAACATCATGGAGGGTTTTCACAGTCATATAATGGGATCTACGTGTAAAAGGGGTTTGACTTAAGTCAAGTCACTCTTTATTTATACAGCACAAAATCACAACGGAATTATCTCAAAGCACAGTTCAAATAGAGCAGGTCCATACTGTATCTCTATAACACTGATTACAGAGACACAACAATGCCCACCATGAGCAGCACCTGTCAACAGTGACAAGAAAAAACTTCCTGTTAAGAGATAGAAACCTCGAGCAGAACCAGACTTGGGGTGGGCAGCCGTCTGCCTGAACTGCTCTCCTGCCTGCAGAGAGTTACCATTAAAAAACATGTAAAACACACAGGGCTCTATTTTAACGATCCAAAGCACATGAGGGTTGTACTTAGTCTCTCAATTATCCATGGTATTCATTCATGGTTATTGAGTGTTTTGGGCATAACATCCAATAAACCAATCACAGTGCCATCTGCCATTCCCTTTAAAAGCCAGGTGTGCTTGCACCTTGGTGGATTGCTATTATAATGGCGTAGTGTTTCACACAGAGTTAGATTCTATTTATGGTCAGTTGATTACATATTGTGACTGACCAGTAAGCCCAGTCCTGGCACAGGCAGCAGCAGCTCTGGGAATTGTTGGGTCTCTGTAAATATTATTTTTTTTTTTTTATTAAGAGAAGGTCCAGGCCTGCACTATTTGGAAAGTGCCTTGAGATAACTTATGTTGTGAATTGGCGCTATACAAATAAAAACTGACTTGACTTGACTTGACTGAACGTTATACAACACACAACATGTCACAAAGAAGCTCTGACCTTCTGAGGCTGTAGTTTAATGTTCCACCTGATTTATCCCAATATCTAAGTGCATTTTCAGCTCACTCTGCTTGTGTGTAACAAGTGTGGCAGAGTGTATGCGCTCTGTGTGCCTGTTTATGTTGGCACATATTACTCTCTTGACCACGGCCCTTAAAATGACAGTGAAATTCTGTACCACTGACTTGCGACCGGGTTTTTGCTGGTCAATTGCGTAATGGCTTATTACTGCGTCAAGATAGCAAGCCGCCAACAATGCACCTGACCAAATCTCCTTTTAAGATAAGCGCAAGTGAATTTAAACAACGTGCCCCACTGTCAGTAACATTACTGGCACATCACAGGCCCCTGATGATGTTAACGTTCAGACTTTAACTGTAATGGACATGATGCTGCTGATCATTGTGACTAAATCAGGGGAAACAGTTTGTCCAGTCAGCAGCAATCAGCCAATTTATCCATCTTATTATCTGTGTTAATTAAAGAGCAAGATGAGACTGAACTGTCCTTTATGTTTCTGCGTTCCTTCACAGGAAACGTCGGAGTGAACCGAGAGTGGGTCGCCTGCAACCTACCCACAATGCAACACTCCTTTCTGTCTGCAAAGTAAACGGGTGGGGTGGGGGGTGGAGTGAGGGAGGGGAAGGGGATGGAGGTTGAAAGGGAGGGGGGGGTGTTTAGATGTTCACTATAATGAATCGATGTGTAAATGATTAAAAAGAGTCTTATAACTAACAAATCCACAACTTGAACAAAGAACTACAACAACAACAACAACAACAAACAACGCTGACGGATAGAAACCTTCTGAAACAGTGACTATGTTGATAAGAGTTAAATTCATATTAATCTGTGGAGAGAATGTATGTTTGTGTTGTATAGATATCACTTTGAACAGATATATAATATAGACTGAATTGTTTCTTCATGTTTCCTATTGAACCCCGCCCCGTCATATGCCCCGCCCCCAACATCAACAAACCAGATTCACATCCGCCAGTCACAAAGCTGTTCAGACTGGGTTCACAAAGATCCAAACCAGACAAACTAGATTCGAACCAAATGAGAATCAGATCAAACCGGATCCAACCCTGCCTCCACCAACATCACCTCCCAGCTGTTTGCTGTTTGTCTTGCTGCATGTAAATATCAACACAGGAAGTGATGTCATCCTGGAGATGCAGTAAACCCAGTCTGGACTCCAGCTTCATGGCGACACCGGGTGGAAACTGGATCCAAAATGGCTCCTTGTCACTACGGTTTGCACTGTGTGTGTTTGATTAATGGGCTCAGCTGGAGCTTTGTTCTGTCTGTTACATTCCTGCTGCTGCTCAGTGGAGAGGCCGTGACCTGCAGACACGTCCGTCTGAAATATGACCATCACAAACCAAACCAACATCAGATCAGATCAGATCATTCTACTTTCACAGATCTAAAACATCAGAGTTTTTCTTGTTGCCAGGCAACTGTGGTCGAGGGACGGTGACATTGCTTTACTGCATCAAAACTGTTTCTGTGGTATTTTGGTTTGGTATCCAGTCAAAGTATGAACCAATGACTGTGTGTAAAGATGGAGGGCATTACAGCTCCCAAAAATGAAGCCAAAACCCATCGATTGCCCCCCTGGTCGCTGGCTGCAGTACAGGTCGTAAAGCCTGTCTCCTCCATTAACATGGATGTCGTCCATCTTTATAAAAAGTCACTGGTATGAACACAAATGTAAAGCGTCCGCTTGTTCAGGTTGAGTCAGTCTTCCTCAGAAGCGCCATGTGACAGTGACAGACGTCAGTTAAAATCCACACGTTACAGAAATCAAATCAATAAAATGTGAAGTTCATCAACGAACACGTTTTCCAATACGATCACTACAACGGGGGTTTCACAAACCAAACATAAATTCTGTTTAGTTACTTATCATTCTGTTTCACAGTCAGTTAATGTGACCGTAAATGCTGCAGTCACATTACAGTTAGCTACTGTTAGCTAACAGCTAGCTGCAGCAGGACAGCAGTCAGTCTGATTAAATTTATTACTAGATAAAACCAGGTAGCTACTGTTAACTAACAGTTAGGCTACCACACACTGACTGACCCTAACGGTTCAGACGGACATGTCTGTGCTCTTCTCGGCTCTCAGCCAATCAGCAGCAGCCATGAGCTGTTTTTGTAAAAAAACTATGCTTCTTCTTTGGTTGTTTTTTTGGAAAGTGAAGCTGTTTTTAGCGTCGGTATCTTCCTCCGCATGGTGACGTGTTTCCTGCTCGTGTTGTACAGTAAATGATGATCGGTGTGATTCTACTTCCTGTTCTCCTGTACAGGTGTGTGTGTGAGTGTGTAACCTGTCCATACTTCTATTATATCTCTCCATCATTCTCGCTTTTTTTACCTCTATTCTTTCCTTCAACTCTTCATCACTATTTATTTGTTTACTTTCTTTACGCTGTCAATATTTTCTTTTTTATCCCTGGTCTCCCTTTCTCCTTTTCCTTCCTTTTATATCCTGTTCCTAACTTGTTCCCTCCTCTTCTCTTCCTCCTTATCCTCCCTTCCCTCCTCTTCCTCTTCCTCTTATTTTTAATATTTTCATTTTTTTCTTGTCCCCCTCTCTCTCTTTCTTCCAGTCGCGTTCTTCTTCTTGTCGTTCTTCTTTGTGACTCTCCTCTTTGGCTCTGTGATGTAACTTCCTGTGTGATGATATTCTACTCAGCATCAGTAACCATGGCCATGGTGTTGACAGTGTTGATGATGACGATATGTGTGTGTGACTTGTTGCTATGGAGACGCCCCCAAACCCCACCCCAGCCCCTCCTCTCCCTCTTGTGTTTATTCAGTGGAAAATTTCAATAAACGACAAACTCGTCTCTGATTCTGTTTCTGTTCATGAAGGGAGTGAAGAAGTGAAGAAGTGAATGAATGAATGAACGAACATGAGCAGACAAATGACCAGATTAACATTTTTTTTTTAAATGAGTAAAGAAGCCAAGAAACTAATCCAAGGACAAATTAATGGATGAATACACAACCAATAAATGAATGAATTAATAAAAGACCAGACAGCTGAACAAATGAATTAATGAAAAAATGAAGCAAGGAACAATCAGATCTATAGATGAATAAACGAATGACAGTGAATGAACTAATGAACAAAGAGAAGTATGTTAGTGAGTGAGTGCCCCTTGAGGCACTTCACAGAATGAGTGAATTAATTACTCCTCCCTCTCTTCCTCTTCTTTCATCTCCCTCCTCCACCTGTCCTCACCATATAGCTCCCCCTTCCTTCATCTCCCCATCCTCCTCCTTTCACTCATCTAGTTTCTCCATCCATTCTTCCTTACTCATCTATTTTTCTCTCCTATCTTCCTCCTAGTTCCCCCCTCCTCTCCCATCCTCTTCTCCTCCCTCTCCTCTTTCACTTCTCTCCTCACTCTCACCCTCTTCCCCTCCCTCCCTCAGCTCCTCTAATATATATATATATATATATATATATATATAATATTCGCTATCTCTTGCCTCCTTTCCTTAGTCATCACTCCTCCCCCTCCCTCCTTCCCTCACTCTCTCTCTCTCTCTCTCTTGCTTCATCACTGTAGCACCTCCCTCCTCCCTCCCCCCTCCTCTCCCTGTTATCAGATGGGTGTCTGTAGACAGAGTCAGTGTGTGTGTGTGTGTGTGTTCAGTCAGTAGCATGGCGTCTCTCGGCCTTCTGCTGCTCAGCACCGCTCTGATCCACACCGCCCAGGTAAGGACGAGTCTTAGCCTCCATACAGAGACAGAGAGAGTGTGTTTACGTGTGTGTGTGATATGTGTTAATTCATCGTCATCTTGTTGTGTCGTCACGGTATAACCTGATCATCATGCAGAATGATGTCACTGCTGTTTATCCTCTACCTGTCTCTCAGTGCTGTTACATCACAGTACGTGTGTGTGTGTGAGTGCGTGCGTGGATTTATCTGCTTTTATGTGTGTTCTATTTTCCATTTGATGTATTGGTTATTGATTTACTGATCAGGACAATTGGTGCAGGGAGAAGCAGAGACGTTGAGAGAAGACTGTGGCTTGTTCGTGTGTGCGTGCTTGTGTGCGTGCGTGCGTGTGTGCAGTAACTGTGACCGAAAGAACATTTCGTTTCAGCTCCTGTCACCATAGCGACAGGAGACAGTAACCCACGGCAACAGGCCCAAATATTACACAGGTTACAGTAGGTTTCCTGACAGCTGCTGTGTGTGAGTGTGTGTGTGTGTGTGTGTGTCTGTGTGTGTTGCGAATAATGATCAAGTAAATATTAACATGATACATGATGTAATTAAAGTGCTGATGAAGCAGGAAACTGGACTGTGCGAGTGCTGCACTCTCGTACATTAATGTAGTGTCCAGTGTTTTTAATCCTGGGTTTATTGTCATAGATGTGGTTCATCCACAGGACTGACCTCTGACCACTGACTCAGTGCTTTAAATGATTCATATAAAACTGAAGGGAAACCTTAGTACTGCTTGAGTTAGCATAACCCAGAGTCAGAAGCTGTGTCCCGATTTGGGAGCCGTATCCTTCGAAGACTGATTGTGTCACAGCGGTGTGACTAGACTGTCCCATTTCAAAAGCTCTTTCAAATGTGTCCTTCTATTCCTGGACAACGAAGGCTCCAACAGTTGTATCCTTCGTGGGCCAACCTATCCCAAGAGTCCTTGCACGCCGGTAATGAAAATAATACGGCAGAAAACAACACTGACAGAGAGCCTGAGGATTTCACTGTTGAAATCTAAGTATTGGGTTTCAGCTCAGTTCAACAGCTAACGATGTTGTCAAGGCTCCTAGGTGACAGGAGCTGCACTTTACAACGCAACAGTAAGGGCGGAAGAGGTGGTGACACACAGCGAAAATCCTCCATAGACCAGACCGTCTCATTTCAGTTTGGCCTTTGCAGACTATGACGGCTACGAAGAGCCACAATTTCGTAGACCACGTCCTCTGAAGGATGCAGCCCCTGAACAGGGACACAGCTTCCACAGAGAGGAATGAGAGAGATGATTTAATATTGGTTCTGTCACATGTCTCATAGTCAGTGTTGATGTTTTCAGTATATAACCCAACTAGTCCTCAACAACCACACAGGTTGTTTGTTCCAATCCTCTGATTCGACCCCACAGGACCGTCTCCTGATATAGTGCCCCTATAGCAGCTTGGTTGTCATGGTTACAGCAATGAACATGCAGAGTATACCGACAGCAGTGTACCAGACCCTAGATCAGACCAACTTCAGATCCTCTCACTGACTTCATCTTCCCTATGTCTGTTGATTTAGTTCAGATTCCCCCAATGCTGCGTTCATGAACTGTCTCCTTAAATAAATACAAACTCATGTTCAGTAACGTGACTCCGCCCTGTTCCAACTAACGTTATTCCACGTTCAGACAAAGTGAAGCTGGTGATGTGGACAACACAAACACTGAGTCTCAGGCTGCGTCCACACTGACACCTTTTGATTTTAAAACACATCACTTCTGCTACGTTTCTTCCTGACGATCACACAACTCAACCTGTTGTAGTGGAAAACTCCAGGTTGTGTTGGAGTCCAGACAGACAGACTACTCACACACCTGCTTCTCCTCCTAATTGGATCTCATCAGTCATGACTACCAGACAGTGGTGAAAAGTGACATGGATAGAGAAGAAAGGTTATACCAAAAACATGTTCAATCACCTGGACACAATCACACTGAAGAATATGAAGAGAGCATGACTAAGAGAGAGAGTGATAAGCACCAAAGTATCATTAGTCATTATCAAGGTAAGTTAGAAATAATTTGGACGACCCTATAGCTGAATGGTTACGGTCTGAACAGCGAGTCCCAGGTTCGAGTCCCAGCCGGTTGAACCACTTGCTGCCTGTGTTTCCCCTTTTCCCTCTGTCTCCACAGCCGCTGTTGAATAAAGATTAAAAAATAACTTTGTTTGAAAAAATCCTGATAATGATTTTTAGTCATATCACTGAGCTCTGCTGCTGACTCATCCACCACAACCTCCTCCTGATGTGGACTGTCTCTTTCTACACTACGTCACCCCAATTTTCCCTTTGCTCCTGCCATAATGGCAACGGCCACTTGATGTTGCCTAACAACAAAACCTAAAGGTTATAATAAACTGCTGCACAGAGGACTTATGGGGTTGTTTGTTACAGGACAGTCTCATTTAACCATAAAGACCTCCACCTTTCTAAACTAGAAAAATGTGAAATCATGCTTCAGTGTCAAGAGATTTGTAGGAAAACAAATAAAACAGCAATGTAAGTGAACAGGTAATTTAATTGTTGCTGTTTCATTAGAGGGACTGAGGAGACACAGGGAATAAAAACATCAGACATCATCACTTCTCCAGTTTCAGGCTGGATTTTAATCAAAGTTCTTGTCTGGATCTTTGTGTTTAGACATTCAACAACAAAGATTAAATAAATAAACAACTTTGTATTTCTCAAAGGAAAATGGACCCAGGTATCATTTCTATCCAGCTCTAACTCCTGCAGGAAAAATGAAGCTGCAGTGAGTCAGACAGAGTGATGCTCCTCAGAGGACTCATTATTACCTCCTCCTCCTCCTCCCCCTGCACTGAAGGCTCAGCTTCATAAATCTGATGTTAGTGTTTCTGTTTATCTCTGACAAACAGCAGGAAATGAATGAACCTGAGACAACAGTTTCTGCAGGGTGATGACTCATCATCATCTTCATCATGTTCTCCTGTGTGTGTGTGTTCCTGTTGTGTAAACTGAGGTGTGTGTGTTGTAGTTGTGTTACTGGCTGTGATGTGAGCTGCTGTACAGATTGTTGTGTCTGATGTCTGATCGTCTATGTTTACACTGGACTACAGTGGACAACACAGAGATCAGTCACCTCCTGTTTCAAATGTGTCTGATTGCATCTATTTCTTTACTGGTTCAGACTGTTCAGACTGTTTTGACTGGCCATTGGTTGGTGGTCCTGAGAAGTACAGACATATAAACCTGATCAGCCTGAAGCTACAGATTCATCCTGATCAATAGCTGTCTCTGTCTGTCCTCTTTTTAATATAATCTCTCTCTCACTCACACTCACACACACACATATAAATTCAAGACCAATCAAATTAGTGTAGGCTGGAACAGAACAGCTCATTACACCACCATGGCAACAGCACATCTCACTGGACAATGACACACACACACACACATACACATACACACACACACACACACACACACACAGGCTTACTGTAGTTACTGTAGTGTAAATGTCTCCGCTGAAAGCTGAAATCTCTCTTCATGTCTGGCAGACTCTGGTCTGAGACACACACAAAATTAATCCAGCTCATGTGTATAATGATTGAATTATCACAACAAACACAGACAGCAAACAAAAATGTCAGTACATCTTTCAGTTATCTTGCCAAACATTCAAGGAACAAACATCAGTAATAAACCGTGTAAAACAAAAAGCACAGCAGTTAAGAAAATTAATTTCAGAAAATAAACCGGAACAGCTAATATGTTTACAGTCCTCAAAACAGATTTCAAAAATACAACTCATACAGTAGTTCAGACATTTAAGTAAACATGTCACAAGCCACATGTTTGTTTCCATAACAACAGTTACCACATCCACTGCGGTTAGCATTACAAGGGGTTAGCGTAAGGTAGCTAGCTTAACCGTCGTCAGTTATTTTACTTAATTACTCCACAAAACACAAACACAGTCGATCTACCTGAGTGTGAACACACATTTATCTAACACAATCACAGCCACGAACCGTTATCATGAGGAGACTCCTACCTGAGAAGAGGTTGTTTGAGTCACACACTCCCTTCAGTTCAAGTGTGTAATGACTGACAGGAGGACGCTCACCTGGCTGACGTCAGTCAGGTGAAGCTCCGGTCTGACTGCCACCGAAACGCAGAGTCCGTGAGCTCATGAGGTTTATTTTCTGACAATACTCGGGAGCGTCAACACACTCCCCGTCAGTCTTTATGTTCACGTGATGTCGGGATAATCGGAAAAAACTGGAATTGGAACAACTCAACATCTCTGGATCCGCTCCTTCAAGCAGATCATCACGCTTGAAGGAGAGAAGTTCAGTGCAAATCGGTCCAGGACTATTTGTGTAAACCTGCTGACAAACAAACACACAAACAAACAAACAAACAAACAAACAAACACTGGTGAAAACCTGTGGTAATCACCATCGCGTTAATTAAAGTAACACCTGCTCTCAGACTTCATTATAATCATTAAAAATACTCATTAAAAATAGCCTATATATGTAGGTGACGAGCTTTCTCAGCCGTCAGTCATGTCTGCAGGTGTTCATGTCAGACACCTGCAGTCCCAACAGGCTCCAGCAGGGAATCCTCTATGTAGCCTGAGAGACAAACCCCAGGGGAAATATTATGTTAATCACTCACTGCACCACTTTGCTGCTCGTTAATCTTCCCGCCCTGAGCTCAGACCTGAAGGAGGCTCTGATGAACCAGCACGCTCTTGGGTTCAGACCAGGACCCTGAGATACTAATACGCACGGTTCACTGTGTGTGTGTGTGTGTGTGTGTGTGTGTGTGTGTGTGTGTGTGTGTGTGTGTGTGTGTTTGAGAGAGAGAGAGAGCGAGAGAAAGAATCAGTGTGGACTGGGCTGACTAAAAAGACTGAAACCATAAGAGGCTAGAGCAGCACATTAATGAACATGGTGTCCACATACTTATGGCCATGTGGTGTAGTAGTATCGATACTGCTGTGGTCAGATTTGTCTGCAGGGCGGAGCCTCTCACTCAATAAAAGATCTGTGGTCCGGCTCAGACAGACCACAGAGCCTGAGGGGGAGAAGAGGGGGGGCAGGAATAATTCAACTAACCCTTCTCAGGCTGAGTGTGTGTGACTCAGCTCTGACTCACAGGAAGTGCAGTGATGATGATGATGACGACGATGATGATGAGGCTCTGGTCTGTAAAGCAGCATCAGAGACTGTGCAGACACAGGCAGGTTTTAGTCTCGTCCTGAGCGCCGAGGTTACAGACATGAACCTCACCAACCACCCCTGACTCTCAGCCTTCAGCAGGACATTAGAGTCATCTTTTCAAAGTAAGAGTCTGCTTAACAACAGCTGGAGAGTCAGGATTCTTCACTGAATTCTTTGGTTGTGTGTTGACTTCCATGAGGTCTGGGATCGTTTGACTTCTCATATAATGGACAACCCTTCCAAAATAAGAGCAGAGTTGGGATTAACATGATGGTCTCAGGTCTCAGACTCTGAGTGGAGACCAGAACAGCAACAAGTCCAGGACTGAACCCTGGGGCACACCTGAACAAATATTTACTGTTTCTGAATAGAGCCACTTAGATGAAAGATATTACCATGACAACAGTCAAAGTGAGGGTCATGTGACTGATGGAGACAGCTGAAGTGTCAGTGTGTAGTTTTCAGCAGCAGTAGAGAATGGACCTGTTCTTCAGAGTAAAACAACACAAAGACAAACAACCTGACATGTGACACCTGACATAAGATATAAAAACTGTGATCATCAGAGACACAAACTTGCAGTGAACCTCCAAAGTATGACATCAGACCATCATGAATAATCACAACAACAATCTCATGTCGAGTTTCTCATGTCTCATGTTTGGCCTGTCAATTAGCTGAAGACTCTGTTCACAACATCTTTAGAAGAATGAAGATGAGGAGGACACAATGCGATTATCAAACAAACATCATTATTAATCATCAATAACCTGTTCGTACTGAAATTTAAATAAAAACAATAAGGTGGTTGTCAGATGAAATTATATATATATTATACAGTTTCAGCACCATCATACAACTGAGTCTCTTCCTCACACAGGTGAGGGGCGGAGCTTTAGTCATATTTTAGCTACTATAACTCTTTATATAATTTTATCTCTCCTGTTTCATGAAACACCTGTGCAGTACAGGTACTGAGTCATTAATGCTCAAGTAGTGACCTCTGACCCCTCTCTCTCAGTCTCTACCTGTAGCTCGCGGCGGAGGGCGTGGCCTGGACGTGTCATTGGTCAGACGCCAGCGCAGAGACCTCCGTAACCTGCTGCCTTATGAGGAAAAGATGATGTCATATCCTGCCACGCAGGAAGGGGGCGGGGGCAACGACCTGTACTACCAATTAGATGACTGGAGGGGGAGGGGCTTGGACCAGGCCCTGCAGCGATTAGTGGAGAGAGACCAGAGGCGGGAACAGGAAGAGGAGCAGCGAGCAGGTTTTTAAATTTTATCTGTTCAACATATAATGAGTTTTTGTTGACAGTGACATTGATTAATCATCACACTGTCATTTACTTGTTTACCTGTTGCTCCCTTGTAAGGCTCAGGTGTGTAATAGCATAACTGATCTCAGAACAGTAGAAGCTGAGTCAATGACAGCTTGATAAACACGTTAGCTATTGCTAGTCACTCTCAAAGATCCAGAATCATTCTCAATGAGCAAATGTCCAATAAACACTGCTCCAGTCTTTGTCAGCGAGACATGGCCACACCCACAAAAATGACAGAAATGATAGATACAACAGCCTGAAGTCAAGCTACCTTCAGAGACAATACCCTGCTGCCACCTCAAGAGGACAGTAAATTACATGATGGATACTTGATGAGACAGACTCTGTTCTGAGATCAGATGTAAGGAGAGATATCAGTTGACTTCTAATTAATCTTTACTGACACTTCTCAACCAACTACAACTTTTCTCAACATAATTCTTTTCATTGAAATAATTTAAACATTTTGTGTTTGTTGTTGAAAGCTCAGATGTTTTTATGTTTCTCTGATTAAATTATCAGTTGGATTTAAATCAATCATTTCATCATCAATAAATCTTGTATTTGTTTAGAGAAATAGAAAACATAACTAATGAACCAATCAAATGTCTCCACAGCCTACCTGGCTGCTCTGCTCCGCCTCCTGAGTGAGGCAGAGAGCGCAGGATTGGTTGGCCCAGGAGACGTGGAGGTGGTTGAGGAAGAGGACGATGAGGAGGACGATCAGGGCCCACCGGGGGACTTCCAGGGCCCAGTCCCCCCAGACTACGATGAGACGGGGCAGGGGATGAGCATGGGGAGGCCCCCTGCTGCCTGGTTGGGGCTCCTGGAGCCCCAGCTGGCTCAGGCCCTGTTGGACAGGTGAGGAAGATGAGGGGTGGGGTCTGACAACATGTAAGTAGGTCCCACAGTTATAACATGTGACCTGTGCTCATCAGGATGGAGCCTCAGCTGGTCCAGACTCTGCTGGAGAGAGGGAGACAGGAGAGAGTCCAGCAGGCGGGACGAGTCTCATCAGGACTGAACAGAGACCAGGAGACACTGAGGTCAGTCACACACAGAGGGACTGAGAACTGAATTGAAGTTACACTGATCAATCAATTCATATTAGGAGGAAGATCTTGTCAAGGCTGTAATTCATTAATATTATGAGAATTAAGTTGTATTAAGTCAAGAAAAAAAATTAATATATAAACAAATCACATTAAATGCATATTACTACTTTTTTTCCTCATAATATTTTTTTCAAAATATTTATGATACATTTTTTGTAAAATAGTACAAATTTCATATGACGGCTTCTTCATCATCATCATCATCATCATCATTACTGCTTTTAAAACTTTTCTCTCAAAAACATCTTACAACATCTTGTGTCTTGTATCTTGTATCTTTCTGTTGTATGTTACCAGCTCTTCAGCCATATTTTTTTAATCCCATTATCTCAAGATGACAAAGCTCATTATCCCGAGATAACAAGATATAATCAGGAGAAAACGATTTTTTGTTACAGACAGAATGAGATGATCCCAGGAGAAAATGATTTTTTGTTATTCCGAGATAATTAGATAATTATCCAGTTATCTCAAGATAACAAAGCTTGTTTTCTTGTTATAATGACTTTGCTAATCACAGATCAGATGTGCCAAGCCACTGGGCTTCTAGTGCTGTTAACTGAAAATGTCAGGACTACACATTGATCAACACATAAGAGATTATTTCAATCAATAATTAACTGAGGCATAAATCAAATTGTGTCTTTTTGTACAAAATCATTATCAGATCAGCTAAGGAGTTGCTAAGGATTGTTGCTAAGGAGGAGTGTTACTGTGGCTTAGTCAAAATCATTTTCTCCTGATAATATCTCGTTATCTCGAGATAATGAGCTTTGTTATCTTGAGAGAACGGGATAAAAAAATATTCACATGTATGGCCTTTCTCAGCTTCCATACAGATTTTCTTTTATATCTTAAACATTTTTTGGGACTTATCACACTCACCTTGTTATGATTTGTGTTTTTGAAATATTGCGACTCTTTTCTCTAAATATTATACTGTTGTTGACATGTTCTGACTCATTTAACAAGCTGCTAACAAGCAACTGTATTGTACAAAATGTGTCAATTCTTTTCTTGTCAGTTGCTAAAAAAAAAAACATTTTTTTCAACAAAAAAAAAATTATATAAAACAATATTTTAATCTTTAATCACAAAATATTATCTGTGTGTTCCTGACACACCACACCTTTAGTTTCCACCTGCACAAATATGAGCACTAACTGTACCTGTATGGCTCCTCCTCCTCAGACGCCTGGTTGCTAGGATTCTGTCCAGCATTGGCCCTAACGACGCCTCGGTCATTTCCTCCGGCCGCCGAGCGAGGAGGGACCTGTCCATCACCGCAGCTGAACCAGTTAGCTCTGCCCACAGGAGAACCCGCCGTTCCGTTGACGACGTGGCTCCTCCGTCGCCTAGCAACGAGCCTCCCCTCCTCAGGGTGAAGAGGCTGGAGGAGGAAGAGGAGGAGGAGGAGCTCCGCCCCCCTACTGCCGGGCTGCAGAGGATGAAACGCATCAACACCATAGCTACCGCCGGCGTGGAAGAACTGAATCATGGGAGTCGTAGGCGCCGGAGGAGAGCAGCCCTGAACTACGACCCCCAAATATTGATTGATCAGATTCTGGAGTACATGAGGGAGTGAGCTGAGAGGAGAGGAGAGGAGAGGAGAGGAAACAAGGAGAGGAGGAGGTGTATTCTGTCGTCTTTCAGGTTTTTTATTTTCAGTTTCTGTAAAAAAAAATGTTTTGTTTGTTTTTGCTGCTTTTGGTGAAAAATATGTCTGATCATTTGTTCTTAAAGAGGAGAAATGATGGAGGAGGAGGGGGACAAGTTCTTTAAACTGTGCAGGAGGGTTCCTGTAGAGGACGATCTTTGTAGACATGTTGAGTTGAGGACTAGCTCCTACAGACTCTGAGGTCACAGCCTGTTGTTCCGTAGTTTAACTGTGAAACTCATCTCAAGTGAAAACAGAGCTGTGGAGCTGTTGTGTTTATACGTTCAAGGCAGTTGGTGATTTCCAGAGGAATCTATGTGAGAGGGAAAAGCTGCTTTGGTTCAGTGACACTTATCTTTATCACTTACACTTTTCCAGCTAATTTCCTGGAAAGTTTCCTGACTATTTCTTCAAAATGATCTGGTATTTATCTGTTAGATCAGCTGAACATGCAGATGTGGACTGTGTCTCCAGGCAAAGATACAATTCAACATAAACTGTATGAAGAATAAAGTTTCTAATAATAAATAACATATTAATATTTACTTTGTCTAATGGAGAAGCTTTGAAAGTAAATTCCTCTGGAAACAACTAAACTCCCTCTCAACTTTATTTGACCCGTAATCAGCACTAAACTACACAGTATCTGCTTTAAACACTACAGTTTCCATGAGCGTCAGTGGCTGTTGCTATGGTGAAGTGCTGTAGTATATTCCCTGATCCAAAATCTAACAGTGAACTGATTTAAGTTTCTTTACAGATAAACATAACCTAACAGATAAACTCTCTGATTGGATGATTGCAGCAATGCTCCCTGGGACTTGTAGTTCACCCCACCCACTCTCCTGCTCTCTATAAAACAGTAGTAATTTTAAACATTACCCACTGAAAACACCTGCGCTGGGTAAGGTTTAAAGTGGCAGTAACCATGGTGCTGGCTCATCAGCTCTGTGATTGGTTGGTTCTCGTTGTGTTCATGTACTCCAGCTTGTGTGCAGCAGCTCTGTCAGTGTGAACCTTCGTCTGTCTGTGGTGAAACTAAAAATTTTATTTGTCTCTCTCTCTGAAATAAAGTCAGATGCACCACAAACTGTTTTAACTTTTTCCTTCTGTCGGCTGCAGATACATTATATAGATGACCACAATGAGTGGTCATTATTCAAAGCTAGACAGTTGGCTAACAGTACAAACTACACATATCAGAACCTGAACAATATTCATTACACTAACAGAGTGAGACAGGTTAGCTAACAGATTACAGCTATGCTAGCTATCAATCAAGTCACGTTAGACCTGATTTGCAGCAAAACAAACAGCAAATATATTATTAAGATTGTATCAATAAAAATACTCACGAACAAACAGTTTCTATGACAACAGCGCTGAAGACCAGTAGCAGCAGAAGAAGCAGTCACTTGCTCTCCTACTACTGCTGGTATATACAATTACACACATAAACATTTCTTTACATTTGCTTATAGCTGCATTACAGTCTGTTATAAACCATTTATTAAATGTCTTTACACTGATTAGTAATGTTAAAAAATGGGACTAAATGTAAATTCTTAATGGTTTATTTAGCTAGAGAGGTAGCCATAAAAACACTTGAAAAACACAGATACATGATCACATTAAACAAATTCAAAAACATGTCGATCTCCAGATTTCAAAATGCTTTGATAAACTGTGGTTCTATACAGTTCTACATGCTCTATGAAAATAAAATCAGTTCAACTGAATCTAATAACAAGGCAACATTATCTATAAACAACAAACAAATGTTCAGCCTGGAAGTGTCAGTGCAGGGAAAACTGAACAATATGTTTAATTTATGTGCCTTAAAGGTCAAAAGTCATGCTGACATTTTAGATAAGTTATCCCGTACTCTGTCTACTCCAGAGTCACGTTTCAGGTCAATCTCATCTTGTTAGCTTAGTTTAGCACAAAGATTGGAAGCATGTTAGCAATCCAGTTCATCAGCAGTTCATTGTGTAGTCAGCTAGCCAGGAGCCAGAGGTTAACACTAAGAAGCTAGCTAGACCTGAAGCTAATGGTATGCTAACTGCACTCAGAGGTTAATGCGATGCAAACTAGACCCAGACACTAACTGGATCTTAAACTAATTCTAAGCTAGGACGACCCAGAAGTTAAATGGATCTAAAGCTATATACGAACTAACTGGAGTGCATCCGCGTCTGGTGATAAAGCAAATGATACCAATCAGTAAAGTTTGAGCTATAAATCTAGGTCACTGACAGCTAACACGACACAGCATGTAAATCGTACATGCTGCTAACTGTTTGAAACATTTGCTGTAACATTTTAATGTCGCTGGTGGGTGAAATTTTTTCCTGCTTCAAGTCTTTGTGCTAAGCCAGGCTAAACAGAGATCAAACTAATATCCATGTGAAAAAAAAGAATCAGAGGAATGTATTGAATCTGTTCTTTTAAGGTTCAGGCGTCAGCTGCAGCAGCTGTTAATAAATCCAAACTTAACCTCGTTCTAATGTCAGTGTTTGCTAACTGGAGTTTTATTTCTAAACTTGAACAGTTTCAACACAAACTACATCTTACATAGAGATCAGTTTCTAAATATTTACAGCAGCTAACTGTCGTGTAGCTAACTGAACCAAAGCTAACGTTAGCTCGCTAATATCTGACCCGTTCACATGGAGAAAGATCAAACCTGAGTCTTGATGAAGTCAAGATTATGTCAGTCTTAAAGATCTTAAATTACATTTCACAAAATAGCACAGCACATGTCAAATTGTAAAATGTCATACCAGTAACATCTGACTGAGTACATAACATGTTATCTTAGTCTAGCCAGGTTTTCCCTCACATTATGAACTGTGTATAGTCACTGTGAAACACAGATTTCTCCACGTCTGCAGACAGAAAGAAAAACACCTGAACTGACTCATATCATTCAAGTCTTTACTGAAGTTTAGTTTTCATTTAGGAAATCATTAGTTTGAAACTAGTTAGTATTAGTACTAGTGAGATTATTAGTGAGGGAGACAGGGGATCTGGCTTATAAAGAGCTGCTGCAGCTCAGTCCCTCCATTTTGTTTGACACCATGAACTCTGTTAATGATAATAATGATTTTATAAAACACGTTGTGCTTCTGTTTAAGTGGCTTCACTACAGAGCCACCATGTTGAAGCTCTGCTCCTCCACCTCCACCTCCTCTTATCCCTCCTTTTCTGCATCACACCACCTCCTCTCTCTCTCCCCTCTCCCCTAGGAGGAACCCCCTACTGTCTGCAGGTCTTCACGTTCATCGCTTTACTGTGACAACACTGAAGCCGCGTTTCCACCACAGGAACTTTCCCCAGGAACCTTTGAGGAACTATGCGTGTTTCAACCGCAGGAACCAGGGTCTAAATTTAGTTCTGGGGTAATTGATCAACCCCCAAAAAAGTCCCTGGTCGGGGGGTAGTACTTCCCAAAGGTTCAGGAACTTTGGTGGCTGTGGTCTGCAGTGCTGAACATTTCTGACTGGTCGAGTACTTACTGCGTTTTAATTCACTCGCCATGTTTAAAAGCCCCGCAGTGAGCAAGCGAGCACACATTTTCAACACCGCGAAACAGGTCCGGCAGAAGGAAAAAAAACTGAAAAGGGACTTCAAAAAAATAAAGGACCACAACAACCGGAGTGGCTAGAGTTGCCACCCGTCATGTATAATACGGGATTGTCCCATATTTGAAAATAAAATGCTGTGTCCTGTATTGAATATATACGGGATGAATTTATCCTGTATTTTCATTCATGTTATGTCCTCAAAGTGCTGTGAAGTCAAGTGCTTCCCAGGACTTTAGGCCGCAGTGGAAACACAGACAACAATGGGCCACAGCAACCTTTTAGTTCCTGAAGAAAAGTACCTGGAACTAAAAGTTCTAAAATTTTCAGGTACTTTTTGGTAGAAACGCGCCTTAAGGTGGATGTGGTCTCCAGGTAACCAGGGGATGAGGAGAGGAGGAGGAATGTTGCATTCTTCTTCTTCTGACTCATTTAGGTATTGACTGTATCCCCTCTGGTGATGATGATGACGGATGAAGAGGAGAAGTGAAGACCAAACAGCTCTAAAGAAGAAGAAGAGAGTTAAATGTGTGAAGAGTGACAGAGACAGAGAGACAGTAGAGGAGACTCACCTGGTGACCTCACGCTGACATCAGCAGACCTGTGGTCACTGTAACAAACACAGAATCATTACTAACCTGTAGTTAAAGCTCTGTCAGTGTAGTTCACATTAATGCCCCTCCCCTCCCTTACCGTCCTTGGTGTCTGGTGGCAGCAGAGCATCCTGCCTGTTGGCGAGGACGAATGCTAACGTGGCCAAGATAGCGGCGTCCAGGACACCCAGGATGGCCAGGATGTATGCCCAGTGGACCGAACAGTTACCTGGAGAGAAGCTGCCCACCTAGTGACAAACACAGGGTCAGAGCCAGCAATACTGGACCAATACCCTTAATACAGGATCAGAGTCATCAGTACTGGACCAACACCATTAAAACAGGATCAGAGTCATCAATACCTGTACATACAGAACTACAGAGGACATGGACACAGCCTGGCCAAAAAGACAGGCCGATACAAAAAGTCATGGAGGAGGACAAAGAGGAGCGCTGCTGCCAACTGTGTCATGGAGACAGAGTGGCGACAGAGTTGCACTTTCTAACAAACCAAACACACCATATTCCAGCCAATCAGAACAAAATACTTCCCAAAATTCAAACAAAAACATCCTCAAATCGACCACATGACCAACATTTACAAACTGCCAATATTGCTTGGAGAGCACAGAGAGAGCTGCAGCCTCGCAGCAGAGTGTGTCTTTACTTGCCATATTACACACACACACACACACACACACACACACACACACACACACAAACACATACATATACACACACACGTGTTTGACCTCCTCCCTTTTGCAGAGTATTGTTGATGCTGTTGTATCAATGTGTTTGTACTTTTTCACTGTGATGCAGTCTTGTAACAGTCTGCTTTGACAATGCTGTATCTGACTACGGTCATGTCAATAAAGCTTCCTTGAATTTGTATTTGACATGACTGTTCATGACTCACCGAGTCGCCACACAGAGCTCTCATCTCTGGACTCTCCCACGAGTCTGGAAACAGAAGACAGGCCAACGCCATACAGAAACCTGGGGGAGGGAGAGAGAGAGAGAGAGAGAGAGAGAGAGAGAGAGAGTTGCTGTATTAAATACTGAAGCTCCACCCCTTTGTGTGTCCATCAGTCGTTGTCTTTTCTGTCCACACTGAGACAAACAAGGTTCTACTATTAAACTGAACAGAACCACCTCGACTTTTCAACCAGGAATAATTATTATGATGTTAGCTAAAATTTAACAACAGCTCCCATGAGTCTTTGCCACTGACACACAAAAACTTCTTGCCAACAAATTCACATTTTACTGTCCAGTACAACAGAACCCACAGCACCAACAGCACCAGAGGTACCAGCAGTACCAGTCGAACCACCAACTAGGATCTCTGACCTGCAGTGAGCTGCAGCCAGGCGCAGATCTTGTAGACAGTTGCGGCGCTGCAGAACCGGAAGAGGCAGAGACAGAGGACGCTGGTCCACACCGCCCACAGGGACACGCCCACCAACACCGCCACGGACTGGAAGGACGGAAGAGGAGACAGACTGGACAGACCACCACGACAGTCCGGGACAGGCCAGTCTGACTCCACACACACCTGACATACAGACAGACAGGTTAAGGTTACAGGTGATAAAATGTGACCACAGAGAATATTTTAATTTTCCTGAGACCATGAGAAGGTCCAGAGGAAACAGTTTGTCTCTCCGTGTGTATGCTCTCACCTCAAAAAGTCCCAGGGTGCCACTGGGCGCCCCCGGGTGCCGGGTGTCTGTGGTGCCAATCCAGGACGGCTGCACCAGGACGACCACCTGGATGATGGCGAAACAGAGCGTACAGATGGCCCAGAGGACGCCGACCGCCCGGGCGCTGCGAACAAACTCCGTCTGATAGAGACGAGAGAGGTCGGTGAGGGCGGGCGACACCGACATGACTGAGAGAGAGAAAAAGAGAGAGAGAGGATTACAGACATTATTGGACTATTTTAATACATCTGCTCTATGATGAGTATACACAGAGTTTCTGCAGGTTTACTCACACCAGACCAGTACGATGGAAAACCAGTAGGAAACATCTCAACTGGGATGTCTTCAGTGTTCATATTTATGTTAAAATAGGTTAGATATTTGCATATATGTATACATTTGTGTACATATCTATGTAATATTATTCATTATGGGGGGGGGGGTTGTTGGTGTTTTTATTAATTAGTTGAGTGTAAAATTTTCTTTTTTCACACATTGTAAGTTCAAAATTGACCTTAACATGAAAAGAGTTGAAAAAAGAAAAAAAAAGTGTCTCTCCTTCTCTGAAGTGAAGCGTCCGGATGAGCTGCAGTGAGCGCGTGGCAGCCAATCAGCGTCCGATAACAAACAGAAATCAAAACATAAACACGGTACCGACGGTTACGTCATCACACACATACACACACACACACACACACACACACACACACACACACACACAGTTAGATAAACACTATCTATCAGGACGCGCCCGCTGTATCCGGTAAAAAAAAAACATCATCTGTGATAAGAGAGAAGAAGAGACAAACCTGAAGCTGGAGGAGGTCCTCCTGTCTGTCGGTCTGCAGGATGGGAGGATGCAGGCGGAGGAGAGGATGGAGAGGAGGAGGAGGAGGGAAGGTCTGCAGCCCCGGATGTGGATACTAAAACCGCCTCGAATTTCCTCGCGGGCGTTTAGAGGACAAACATTCAGCTCTGACTCGCGCGCTTCATCAGCTCCGTTTCATTTCCAATAAAATATGTTGTGACGTTTCAGATGACGCAGCTCCGTCACTGTGCCACCTGCAGACGGAGCCGGGAACTACAGTAGAGTCTAGTTGTTAAAGGGCCACTCCGCTGATTTTCCTTATTCTGAGGTCTGGTGACGTCACAGTGATTTCATACCATCCGGACTGTGCTACGATCTGCAGGTGTGGCGTTTAAAGACGACTGTTCATCATTGGAAATGTAGGATCCGGGCAGATTTTTCCTTCTCTGCTGCTCAGACTGTCAAAGGACTCTGATGTCAAAGCCACATCTGAAACCTTCACAGGATTATTTTGGCTTTTTATATTTTAGATATTTTGACTTGAATGATCAAATTTTATTGTGAAGCTCTTTGCAACTTTGTTTTGAAGCTCTGGATATTTACTCAAATACTGAAGTACCACATTGCCTGCTGACATCACTTACCTACATCTTGTACTTTTTACCGCAGATTAATCTGAGCTCCAGTTACTGGTTTCCTCTGAAATTCCATTGTCCTGATATAATAAACTTTAAAACAATAATATAATAGTTAACATTTAACAGAGCAGACATTTAAATATAAATCATCAGTTTAAATTACAGCAGTAAAACGCTAATTACACATTAAATCATCAGTGACTCAATTATTAAATATATGAGTACAACTCTTGCTTTCACCCACGTCTATTTGTCTTCATCAACAGATGATGAAGATCTGGTTTCAACAACAATCTCTAAATCTGTTGCAGTTCTAGCCACAGACACTTAAGTTTCCATGGACATCAGTAACAAACATTTATAGATGTTTTTAATAATCATCTATGAGAGAACTGTGGTGTTTGAATATTGAGGTTTCGTAATCGATAAAGTTGTTTTCCTGATAAAACAGGGAGATGAATTTAAGATTCATTAGCTACTGCTGAGATTGAACATCAAGGACCGGAAGAACACAAGGCAGGAAACAACAGTCCGTACAAACAGGTTTAATCATAATAAAACAGAAAAAAGAACAGAGTATTGCACAGCACAGACAACATCTAATCACCACCCAACACTGTCTGACACAGTCAAATCAAATGCACCTCAAACACAGAAACTGCTTTTATCCTGATTCACTGCAGAAATCTTCAGACTCATGTGGAGAAATCAAATAAACCTTAATTGAGGAAACATTTTAAATCTGCTTTTGTTAAAAACATCTGAATTAAAACAGATTGTTAATATGTGAACATCATCACATCAACATCCTGCAGCATCAACTCTGATGTTTTGACTAAATATCTGAACCAATCAGAAGCTTCTGAATTCAACTTTCAAAGTCAAAGACGATTGAGCAGGTGATGTGAACGTTACTATGAGATAACCTGTCTGTGTGTGTGTGTGTGTGTGTGTGTGTGTGTGTGTGTGTGTGTGTGGAGACTTGTTTCCTCTGTGTTGACTGTTGTTGTAATGGAGGTGCATATGTTTTCAGGCCTCAGTCATCTTATCTTATTTATTATTTATTTATTTAGACTTTGATGTGATTAATTTTTTTAATGTTGTGATCAGTTAAAGGTACATTACAAATATTTACAACAGACAGAAATAAATGATCAAAAGAGATGAAAACAGATTTCTGTTCTTTTGTTTTGTTTCTGTTAATGTGCCGCTGCTTGTGGGCGTGGCCTCGGTCACATCATCACCAGTCTGACCTTAAACTGATGTCCTCCCGAGAAAAACTCAATATTCAACGTGTCGCTGATGTCCAATAAATTTTCAACATAAAACGTCCGGAGTCTGCTGGTGCTTGGTCACATTTTCAGGGAATTGAACCAACAACCTGCCGCTGATGATGACGATGACGACAATGAAGATGATTAAGACCAACACCGATCTGCAGTTAAAAATATAAAAACATCTTCTGCTTTTGCATGAGTTTGTTTTTTGGCAGTTGTGAGACACCGTAGAGAGATTCAACTACGTTTTCCACAAAGCACAACTTCTGCTGGTTTCCATGGCGACTGTCCAATCACATGCTGCTGAAGGAAGAGAGATTGAAAAAGAGAGAAAAACAAATACCGGCATCTGTCTCATCCTCCTCTTTAGCTCCATGGAGGGATCTCCTCTCCGAACTTGGCACAGTGAGCAGCGTTTTTAGCCTCAAACAGAATCTGAACAGAGAAAAGATGAAATCACATGTTTAGTCTCAGGGGCCATCAGCCGCTTGTCTGTAGTGACGTCATCAGTCAAACACAGGAGGGTAGAGCAGCTTCATATTGACTGATGCCTCCGTCACTTCAATGTCACAGCAGGTGAAGGTGAAGCTGTGTATTCACTGACTCTCAGACCTTCAGTCTCTCCATGTGTTAATGGATCAAACATCTGTCCTCCCTCCTCCTCCTCACACAGTCTGTGTCAGTAAACTGTCTGGTTCTGGTTCTGGTCTGTGTCCTCTGTCTTCGTCATCACACAAACCTTGTCTCATTAAAGAATCAGTTGATCTGATCCCTGATCAGTTCATCTGAATGATCAGTGAGAGTCAGAGCCTCCATTTTTGTGGAGCGTAGTTGTTAGCTCGCTGCTACTCTGTCACTGTGCTAACTAAACTGATGTAGGTCAGAACAGAGCTTCAGGTGCATCACTAGCTCCTCCTGGACTGTAGGAGGACTGACCCTGATCCAAATGTAGACCGAAAACAAGATTCATGATCTGACCAACAGAGACACAGAGATGTGACTGAGGCCGGATCTGATCTGATCTGATACCAGATGCTTGAAGTGTCAATGGGAACTCACTGCGTCTCTCACACAACATGCACAGAGTGGCTCTTACCTGGTTGTGTACGTAGGCCTCACACAGGTAACACCACACAGAGAGATCAGAGAAGCTCAGAACCATCGGGTGTTCAGACACAGCACCGTGAGTCACCATGTGTTCATTAACATAACGACCACAGAACACCTGCACGCGCACACGCACAAACACGCACACACGCGCACACACACACACACACACACACACACACACACACACACACACACACACACACAAAGAAAGAGTGAGAAAATCAGCTGTAGCAGTGAAAAATGACCTGATACTGGATCACAGTGGGAAACTGGCACAGGAGCCTCGGACCTACAGAGGCTGAAAGAGTCCAGAGTGGTGTTTAATTTGATTAATTACAACTGTATGTGATGAACAGGTAAGTCAGGTGACCTGGTAGCAGGTGAGACAGATCCAGTTCTCAGCATCGGATCCACAGTCCTGACACGGCAGGTGGACGTCTATACTCGAGGGGGGGAGGGGCTTAACGGCATCCAGGTGAGGACACCAGGACAGAGGGTCGACCACATACAGAGTAGACTGAAGACAGAGACAGAGGTGAGACAGAGACAGGTGAGAAATTCAGACTCATCTGCTCAGAATCAAAGAACCAATCATATGATGTATTTCCTGACTCCGTCTGTCTGTCCTCCACACAGCAGCTCCACATTCGTCTCAGGCCTCGACCAACCACACGCTCCCTCTGCCTCACCCTCCATCCCCGCTCCACCAGCAGCCTCGTCACCAATAGCAGCCAACTCTGACGCTGCCATGGCAACAGTCTGCGAACAGAGATAAACCAATAAGTCATCAGATAATTTATAAAACAGTTACAGTAACCTAGGGGTACCTGTACCCCTAGGTTCAGAAAACACCTGTAACCATGGAAACTAAGGTGGTGACAGCTGTGATAAGAAGATAAATAAAACACCTGAATGAAAATGGGAATTAACTCACCTGAGTCTGAGATGGAGTGCTGTCTGCTGATTGGCTCTTCTCAGGTGTGGCTGCATTAGACTCCGCCTTCACTTCACCTTCACAGGTAACCTTCTCTGGGCTCAGGCGTACCTTCGGCCTGGCCCCGCCCACTGGAGTGGATGTAGCAGGAGTGTGATTGGCTGAGGTCTGACTGATGTCCAAACTGGCCAGTCCCTCAGCGAGTTGGTCAAGATTGCGCTCTATCTGATTGGACGAAAACATCAGATAGACACACAGTCATATGATCTGATTTCATCATGTTGACTTTATTCTCTGACATCTGACCTTTCATGGAGTATTACCGTGGTGTCGCCTGGTCCTGTGGGGGGCAGTGGAGGTTTGTCTGAGGTTCTCTGCTCTGACTTCCTGCCTTTTCCTTTAGAACTACGTTTCCCACGATGCTTTGGGGATGGCAAGGAAGCCCGAACAGACTCTGTGACTAAAAGACGAGTTAAGTTTTTAATAAAATAAAAATAGGAGCCAATGGAGTACTATATAATTAAATAAAACAAATTAAAAAAACAAACAAACTAAATTAAAATAAAAAAATTTAAATAGAAATTAAAAATAGAATAAGATTAAAAAAAAAAGAAATCCTGTCCTTACTGTGTATCCTCAGGGACCTCCAGTAGGGGGCGTGGTGTCGGATAACCTCATTGATCGACGCCACAGCACTGTGATGGGGAGGGGGGAAGGGCGTCACCAGGGATGGAGGAGGGTCTCCTAGCAACACGCTGGTGCACATTGCCATGGAGTCAGAGATGGATGACAAGTTGTAGCCTCCCTGAAGAGAGACAGACAGGTCAGCCCACAAGGAGGCAGGGTCTCACTAACCTCACCGGCTTACATGTGAGTGGTGCTCTGCATGTCAAAGACAGTTCTACAGCACAGTTGAATGTAGTTCAGTTTTTATGTCCACAGGTTTGAACACAGGTCAAATCTGTGTGTGTGACTCATAAGAGAGAGTCAGTGTCAGTCATCTCTTTTACAGCAACAAAGAGTTTATATCAACAGATGTTGTTCACCTTTTATTGTTCTTTGTCTTAGTTTTGAAAACTATGGTGCCCCTTGTGCTTTGAGGGATGTAAACAGGAAATATAATGTTGCAGACTCAGTGAGTTAGAGTCCTGTGTATTTTTAACTTATATCTGTTTGCACGTCGTCAAACTGTCTCCTAAACAGGAGCTGTGATCAGCTCATGATACTCAGACAACTGTCAATGTTAGTGTTGTCCATGAGCGGAGTTCATTGAACACGTTCATATTTTTTGTGAACACCGAACTGAACGAATCAGTTTACAAATGATGAACGTGAACGGCAGCTCACGTTTTACGGCACGCCGCATGACGCCTCCATAGACACGGCCAAGCATGGCTAGTGCTAGCAGCATAGACGGTACAGTACAGACGCATCTACTACTGCTGAAGCCAGTTTGTTTGAGCATTTGAAGAAGTTTTATGAACAGACAAGTGAAGACTCAGAGGGATTATATTTATATACGGATTTTAAATGTAACTCATGTCTGTGATTTTTCAGTGTATACAATAATTCATTTAGTTTGGGAGTTGCAATGATTTGGGGCTTGTGATGGATGGGTAGAAGGAGGTTCTATTGAAAGAGAATAGCGGCCTATTTATTTAAAAAAATGGAACAAATGAACGTGAACTAGTTCATTTTCATCGTTATGAACCGAACTTTAAACTAGCTCTTTTTAAACAGCTGTTGACTTCACTACACCACAGTTTGTTTTACATGAATTCTCTTCACTTTGTAAAATCACAGAACATCACAACTCACCTCCAGGATGAGTAGGACCCTCCCCCCAGCCAGTGACATCAGCAGGTGTGTAAGGTGGGCATATCCCTCCGGGGTCACATTATATCCACCCAGCGGATCCCCCCGAGCTGCATCGAACCCAGCCGACACCAGAACCAGACCAGGGTTAAACTGCAGAGAGAGGCCAGACCAATCACAGGACATGTCACTTCTAATCACTGTCTCTGTGTGTGTGTGTGTGTGTGTGTGTGTGTGTGTGTGTGTGTGTGTGTGTGTGTTGTTACCTCAGTAGCAATTGGCATGACAACGTGGTGAAAAGCAGCAAGGTAGTCAGAGTCACCCATTCTTCCTCCACTCCATGCCACATTGACGTTAAACCCCGCCCCTCTGGCCACGCCCACCCGGTCGGGGGCAGCATCCTCCGAAGACGGGAAGAATGTCCCATTGTCATAGCGATGGAGGGAGATGTACAGAACGCTGGAGACAGCAAGAGAGTCCATCACCACTTCACATCAGTGTAAATGAATTCACTTCACATCACATACTCTTCCTTCTCCTCCTCCTCACCTGTCATCATCCTCGAACATGTGCTGTGTCCCGTTGCCATGGTGAACATCCCAGTCTAGGATGAGGACTCTCAACGGTGCATGATGGGAGATTTTCTGGGCATGGCGAGCGGCGAGTGCAGCGGTGTTGAAGAAGCAGAAACCACAAGGAGAGTCTCTCTCTGCATGATGACCAGGAGGCCGGACGATGGCCACGCCATTACTCACCTATAGAGAAGACAACTGTCAGGTCACCTGAACACTAAACTCAGGATATCAGGGACTGGTTTACAGCTGTTTAGACCATCAGGGTCTAGTTTACCTGTCCTCTCAGGATCCTCTCCACAGCACTGAAGCAGCTCCCAGCAGACAGCTGAGCAGACTTGAAGCTCTGGTTGTTGATGTAGATTGAGTTGAACTCTTCGCTTAGTTTGTGCAGATCTCTGGGCTTCATCACTGCTGTGGCTCTCATCTGCTCAATGTGCTGCACACTGAACACACACACACACACACACACACACACACACACACACACACACACACACACACACACACACACAGGTAAACTGACTGTGGATCAGGAACAGGTAAACTGACAGTGGATCAGTGTGTTAAAGTGAATGTACCTGTGACACATGGTCAGCTCCTCCTCTGTTGCTAAGCGAGCTGGTATCCGTTGGCAACGATCGACCAATCCCAGCTGCTGATGTCTGGAGAAGATCTTGGAGATCCTCTGAGGCTGTTCAGGATGATGCCTGTTTGATATCATTAATGTTAATGACATCATCACTTCCTCCATGACATCACAGCAGCAGATGACTCACCTGTCCCACATGTTCAGGTGCTCCATCATCCTCTCATCATAAACCAGACCTGTTGTTGTGGCAACAGAGGGGGCAGGGCTGTTCTGCTTTGTGCTCTCCTCATTGGTTGTTGCTCTGATGACTCTGCCTTCAGCCAATGAGCTGCCTTCTGCACAAGAAACAGGAAGAGAGAAATTCTTTTGTTTTTTTTTTAATTGAAGTAGAAAATGTACAACAATATATGGCAAGTGATATATAAGTGGCAAGCGCTTCAGAAAACAGAGCCCCATGTAAAGAGAAACAGAAAATAAATAACATATTTAAGGTGATTCTTCTAATAATTGAAAGATATCCACTATGTTCAGTAGTTTTTGCTGCTTTGCTGTTTTCTGTTCCACATAATTCAGTGATTTGCAGAATAGAGCTCATTCTTTCATAAAAACTACCAATAAAGGTTGTCTTAATACATTTACATTTATGGATAAGTTCCATAAATTCCTAAAATAAATAAGGTATTTAAAGTTATAATGTGTAAATTTCCACATTAAAATGTCTAAAAACAACTTGACCTATGTTCTGTATGTTGTTGAGTTGTGTTCTTACATTATACCAAATGTTTCCATCAATTCTCAAACCAGCGAAATCTGTGATTTTAATCATGGTAACAGTATGTGTCATCGGCCACCTATCAATAACATCATATCCTCATTTGTCAGTGATGTGGTTGCCTGCCAGAAGCTCAAAATTGAAGCCACATACACTTTTTACACCTTGGTGGTTTTCAACTATATATTTTAACCAGATGAAGGATTTTAGTCATCAGGCGTCAGGATCTGAAGTTATCAGAGAAAAAAGCTGAGTAAATGTTAGACAGCTCAGCTCCCAGCCCTTCTAAAGAGGCCAAATCTGCATTTGCAGATGGAAACATCATGTGGTGTGAAACTGTGCTAATAGTTTCCAATATGACAGTAATTCACAAACTAAACAGACTTGAAAACCGCGTGTGTGTGTGTGCGTGTCTCACCCAGTACTTGTAGAGAGGCCCAGTGTGGATACAGAGCAGTGACTGTCTGGGAGATGGACTGCAGAGCACTGATAGAGACAGGTAGTTAGGACATGCTCAGTAGGAAGGGATTCACCTGTACGTTGCTGCAGACAGGTGAGACGTTAAACCACTGCAGGTCAGACATGAGTTACAGGGGGTTCAGTTCTTGTTACCTCAGCAACACGTTAATAGCTGTGGTATGAACGTTACCATAGACTCATATCTTCCAACATCACTGATGGTCAATGTGAAATGCATGTTTGGATAGTGAACTGGTCTAGATGTGGACTCTGAATGTGAACAGTACTCAGACTGAGGAGGGTCAGGGCCAAGTGTTACCTGTCAGATGGAGCTGTGGGAGGAGTCAGAGGAGGAACGGCTCCTCCCAGCAGAGCACTGACACAGGCTGCAGCGCCCTCTGCTGTGGACTGCAGGTTATAACCTCCCTACACACACACACACACACACACACACACACACACACACACACACACACAGAGATGACAGAGAAATAAGTCCTCTGTTCTGTACATATTACAGCCATTTCCATGAAATGCTAAAAGAACACATTATTATTATATCATTATATAACATATATAACACATGTAACATATGTATAATTTTTATCATAAATTATTATCCTGTGTCTAACTGGATCTCTTTGAATTTGAATTGAATACATCATAAAAATACACACACACACACACACACACACACACACACACACACACACACAATGAAACACAACTTGTCATCTCACACACTGATATTAAAAACAGAGAGTTTTACCTCGAGAGCGAGAATGAGTCGACCTTCAGCCAAACTCATCAACATGTGAGTCAGAGCATGGAAGCACTGAGGACTCACACACATTTCCCCCTGAACACACACACACACACACACACACACACACACACACACACACACACACACACACACACACACACACAGGAGAAATGTTTACCAACAATAAACCACTAATAACAGTAAGAATCACTGAGCTCAGGTCTGTGCTGTTTGTACCTTCTCATCTCCGACTGCAGCATCGAATCCAGCAGAGACCAGAACCAGCTGAGGCTGAAACTGCACACACAACACTCATTAATGCATGTAGTGTTTTGAGCATGTGTGTGTGTGTGTGTGTGTGTGTGTGTGTTACCTCATAGGCTACAGGCAGCAGCAGTTGTTGAAAAGCAGCGATGTAATCAGCGTCAGTCATCCTTGTCTGAACAACACACACACACACACACACACACACACACACACACACACACACACACACACACACACACACACACACACACACAAACAGCAGGATGAAGAAATAAAAACTGCATGTTAACAGGTCAAATTGGACAGGAACAACACAGAGCAAATATGACAGAAGTGCAAAAGGAACACAACTACACCTGAACATCTGCAACAGGATCCACAAGACAGAAAAACAAACAGAAAACAGAATAAAGTAGTAAATCAATGAAATAAAAATGTCATGACTGAAATAACATAAATAAACTCAGAGACAGAGAGGAGCGACAAGACAACAGACACATCAGGACTGGATCTCACAAAGAAGCCTTAAAAGTGAAGAGTCTTTTACAGTAAACATGTTGTCTGTTTCTTGTCTGTTCAACACCAAGAACCATGAAGAAAAACATGGATTATGATCCTGTGTGCTTTTCTTTTTTTACTTAATTAATGAATATTTCAATTTTAACGGTTTCTGGCCTTTGCTGACTTTACTGTCGTCTGTGACCTTCACAGGACCAGCTGATTTACTGTTGATTACATCACATGTTGTCACTGTAGCAGGAGCCAGAGCTCATGAGAACAGGAGGACTTACCTGGTTCCAGGGCAGGTTGATGTTTCTTCCTTCGCCCCGTCCACTACCGACAAATTGACTGTCAGACTCTGGGAGGTGGGGCCAGAAAGAGCCCTGCTCATACCTATGGACACTAAAGTACAGGACGCTGGGGAGGGAGGGGGGAGGTGTTGATTGTGTGTTATAACAACAGAAACGTTTGTAAAGTTTGTGACAGACAGAAGATGGAGAGGAGCTGTTTACCTAGGGTCCTCCTGGAACTGGTACTGGATCCCCTGACCATGATGAACATCCCAGTCCACTATCAACACCCTGACACACACACACACACACACACGCACGCACACACACACACACACGCACACACGTCATTAAAGCATCATGTGAAAACAAGACCTCTGACTTTCAGAATAAAAGCAGCTTTGTGATTTATATCTTGTGGATGTCAGTGTTGGTGAAATCAACATTTTTATAACGTACATCATTTATTCATGTGATGTTTAACAATATATGACAGGAGAAGACAGGTAATGTATGTTGGTTAGAAAACTGATAATATAAGAACAATAAAGATTCTTTAAAAGCATCTCATTTTATCTACACCTAATATTCAGTATTATCACTATATATCAGTGTCAGAAAAACAGAACTATAACACCTGTATCTGCATAAACCAATCAATAAATCAATCAGACACTGTTTGATCATTAAGCATAATCTACAGCTTGTTTGAGCTCAACCTGAGGCAGTGAGGTGTTTCTGTCCTGACAGTTCATCAGTCTGTGCTTTTATTTATTCAGTTAAACCCTGAACTACACGACTGACTCCACCTTCTATCACTTCATCACCAGATGATGTTTGTTTGAACCACTTTCCACTTGTCTTCACACTGCAGTCTTTGTCTGTGTTACTTCTCCAACCAACCAGCAGGATGTGCTGCAACACACACACACACACACACACACACACACACACACACACACACACACACCTACCTGCTGACTGAGTGTGTGATCTGGGCGTATCGAGCTGCAATTGCCACATTGTTGAAAACACAGAAACCGTTGGCCTGGTTGGCCTGAGCATGATGACCTGGAGGTCTGAGGGAAACACGTGTGTTACTGTGATGTCTGGATCTGATGTTGTGTTCATGCGATTAAAGTGAGCAGCACCTGAACGCAGCACAAGGAGCTGCTAGTGTTACCTGATGACAGCGAATCCATTTCTGAGTTCAGAGGTCATCACCTGATCAACCAGCTGGAGGACTGAGCCCACCGCCAACAAACACACCTGGAAGGACTCCTACACACACACACACACACACACACCAGTTAAATCAGAGTGTGATCTCTGTAAAATTGTAAATAAAATTTCCTCCTCTGTGTGTGTGTGTGTTCTTACAGGATGAATGTAAACACAGTCGTATTTCTCAGAAAGAGTGTGTAGTTCACTCTCTGACATCGCCTGAGTCGACCTCATCACATCCACATAATGTTTCCTACAAACACATCACAGTAAAGTAGAGTCAGTCAGAGGACAGTAGAGGACAGTAGAGTCAGTCAGAGGACAGTAGAGTCAGTCAGAGGACAGTAGAGGACAGTAGAGTCAGTCAGAGGACAGTAGAGGACAGTAAAGGACAGTAGAGTCAGTCAGAGGACAGTAGAGGACAGTAGAGTCAGTCAGAGGACAGTAAAGGACAGTAGAGGACAGTAGAGGACAGTAGAGTCAGTCAGAGGACAGTAGAGGACAGTAGAGTCAGTCAGAGGACAGTAAAGGACAGTAAAGGACAGTAGAGTCAGTCAGAGGACAGTAGAGGACAGTAGAGTGAGTCAGAGGACAGTAAAGGACAGTAAAGGACAGTAGAGTCAGTCAGAGGACAGTAGAGGACAGTAGAGGACAGTAGAGTCAGTCAGAGGACAGTAGAGGACAGTAGAGGACAGTAGAGGACAGTAGAGTCAGTCAGAGGACAGTAGAGGACAGTAGAGTCAGTCAGAGGACAGTAGAGGACAGTAGAGGACAGTAGAGTCAGTCAGAGGACAGTAGAATAAATAGAAGTGTTTCCTCTGTTCTCCTCTCAGCTCTAAAACTAATGATATGAAAAGTTCAGACTCACATGTGAACAAGCAGCAGTTCTTCTTCTGTAGCTTCTCTGGGCTGAGACACAGAGACATGATGTTAGACAGGCAGAGAGACAAACAGACAGAGAGAAAGACAGGCACACAGACAGACAGACAGTCTTACCTCCACTCTGATGCAGTGAGACAGCAGGTCTTGTCTCTCCAGCTCCTCCATGATGGACGTCACTCTGTCTGCACTTTCTACATGACTGACAACAACAATAACAACAACAACACTCTGTCATGAAACTGTTACAACGTCACACATTTAAATCTATGAGTCATTGCTCACTGACAGAGGAACACCTGAGGTTACCTGGGCTCCCACAGGTTCTTATGATGAGTGAAGGTCTCTGAGTAAACCAAACCTGTCCCACTGGCTGCTGACCTGCTGGATAGGTCCTACACACACACACACACACACACACACACACACACACACACACACACACACACACACACACACACACACAATTAATCTAACAGCTATGTCACAAGTCGCATCAATATGGACAACAAAGAGACAAAACAAACACAATCAATGGAGTTTACAGACAGACAGACAGAGAGAGAGAGAGAGAGAGAGAGAGAGAGAGAGAGAGAGAGTCAGACAGACAGGATGTTTACCAGCATCTGCAGTCTGCTGTTCAGATCCTCCTCTGTATCCTCTCTGCTCCTCTCCATCCTCCCTTTTCTCTTCACCTCCTGCAGACTGTTTCCTCGTTTCTTCTCCTCCTTTCCTTTACTGCTGCTGCCCTGAAACCACACATTACATTTCGTTTAAACACAGATGAAGATTCTTCACAGCGATCCGAGAGTTGCAGGGTAAAAGAACAAAAACACAAACCTAAATAAAGACACAGAAGAAAAAATGCTGGATAATCTCAAATAAAAGAAGTCTGGCTTCACTCGCTCCAAACAACAAACTGACAAAGGCACAAAGCATTCATCTATTATCATGAGACCATGAAGAGAGACCAGACCTGAGGTTAAACTCCAGCTAAGATAGATAATTGACAGCTGCAGGAATAATCATTATCACAGTGTTCACTGTTTTCTCCTCATTCACAAATTCATGTCAGCAAATCACACACAACCTCAGTCTGTCATAAACACACACACTCCTTTCTACACAATAGATGAATCAATCTCCAGGATTTTTCCAGGTCTACAGACGCGTTTTCTTTTTTGTTGTTCATGAGGCATTCGAGAGCTGTCAGCATCACAACATAAACGTGTATTTTTCATGTTAAAAACATCAGCCTGACGCTATTTCACCTGAGCGTCGAGACAGAAATGTGGGTGTGAACAAGTGAATGAGAGAAACAGTAAAGCAGTTTGGTTGGAAGCAGCCATAGAACTGCTTTCCATTTAGTACTGCATGGTCTTCTGAAAAAAAAAAGAGATGTAGCTGAAAGCTCTGGAAATGGACAGGAAGTTATTCTGTAACTACTGTGGAAAAAACACAGATTGAGATGAACTTTACACTCAGAAAATGTGTTCTATTAAATTCCATGTGGAGTGACAGGGGATTTTATAACATGCTCATAAATAAAGAGTTCACATGTTAAAACCATTTAGTGCTTTCTGATGAGTGGATGACAACAGTGAACCGGTTTCTTCCTGACTGGTTAACAGTTAAACAGGTAAAGAACACCTGATTCAGCTCCTCTCAATGTTTCACTTGACCTTGTTTCCTAAAAGCATCTTAAAATCCACCTTCTGAGCCCTGTCAGGTCTTGATGAAGAGCTCTGGACAGAATTACGTCAAGACAGTATGTCAGCTTCTATTAATGCCAGGTACAGACTAACCCTTTATAACTTTCTTCATCAGCTTTACCTCACCACAATTTCACCAATCTAAACCTGAATTGTCAGAAATGTGCTTCAGATGTGGTGTAGAGGTTGGCTCTTTCCTTCACTGTACCTGGCTTTGTACTGAAGTGAGGCCCTTTTGGCACAACCTCTGAGACACCTTGATCAAGATCACTAGAGCTACCTTCTCATTAGATCCTGAATTTTGCTTACTGGGGAATTTGAGAAACATCAACAGATCCTAAATTTATGAAGATTGCTCTGTGCGTGGCCAGGAAATGCAGAGCAGTGACATGGAAATGTGATTACCCTCTCCTCATTGAAAGATGGTTGTCAGAAATGGATAGATGTATTCCTCTTGAAAAGATCACATATAGATTAAGAAAAGGATAAAACTACTTTCTGAAAATCTGGTGGCCTTATCTAGAGTCTATAGGAACATCAGTGACACCACCATAACCAGCCATCCGTGGTTAACCAAAGACCTCTTTTAAGGAGATACCATTGTTAGCCTCTTATGTTTCACTCTATGCAGTGATCTTTTTTCCTGGGAGGGGGGTGGGAAAGGAAAATCATACAGAAATCTACCTCTGAAGTTAATGGACACAGATGTGTGTGTGTGTGTGTGTGTGTGTGTGTGTGTGTGTGTGTGTGTGTGTGTGTTCTCTGACCGACCTGAGGAGACAAACGAGGAGATCTTCTGACTGACTTCAGTCCAGATCCTGGAGGATCTGGTCCAGACTGCATCTCTGATCCACCTGAAAAAAACACACAACACACAGACTGATGGAAACGAACACTCAGGCCTTCAGTCACCATTATGTCATTATTAATCAGCCTAGTGACCATTAATGACACATTCAGATAGTTATTGTTCTCCACAGCTGACAGTGAATCTGAGTCTGACTTCTCTCATTATTAAATTCACTGTCGTGTCATTATTTATACAGGACATGTTTTATTATTGAAATATATTAAAATATGGAAAATGTATAACAAAAAAACCCGACAAAATATCCAACTGTGTTCACACCAACAGCCTGTGTCAGACGGCTTTAGCTGTTAGCCCCTTTGCTAACCGGCTGCTGTAATCTTTTTCTCTGAGCTGATGCATGTAACTGGATGAAGTGAGACTCAGACCCGATATAGGTCTCCGCACTGGACCTGAACTGGACTCCAATAAACCACAGAAACTCACCGCTCTGCATCTGTTGTTTCTGCCGCTGAGCGCCAACTGAACACAACAGTCGCACACACACGACGTCACCGAGAAGGGCGTCGGCGCGACCTGCTGACGGTACCGTGGACTTCCGTGAAAATATAACATACCATAGACATATTCAAAAATATGTACCATGCCAATGTTTGGTATCTTTTTCAGCACAAAATCACCTATATGACCGTACTTTTTTTTTTAAATGCTGTATCAGCATATTGGACATAAAAACACATATAAAGTCGTTTTTGTAAAATTATGCTTTTTTAAACATGTTACCATTTGATGTTTTGTACAATATATATATTGTTAAATATTATAATATATAAATAACTGTGCAGTGAGTGTTTTCTTGTTCTGCATGTGATATTGTTCCATTAAAAAATAAAATGAGAACATTTGCACAATGAGAAATATTGTGTTTTGAGTTGGGTTCACTTTTTTAAGAATTATCAAAATGTCATTTACACACAATGAGTGTGTAAATGACATTTCTATAATATTTACAAAATATATTTTAATAACAATTTTCAGAAATGAAATTAAAATCCACAGAAATCATAAAACATCCTCAGTTTTTAATGTAACATCATTTTGAACACAACAACATGAACAAACAGTAGAAAACAACAACATGATCAAATAATACAAAGTATAAAAACACTGATATAAAATGATGCAGAGAAAAAAGAACATCAGGTTAAAATCTAAGTGCAATAAAAACAGAACATGTTAAAGTTGTAGCTGCATGTTGCCATGTAGTGTTTACTCCGTCTGTCGACAGCAAATCACAATCCTTCACCTCCATCTAATCAAACTGTTGTAGTGTTTTATCACTGCCAGTCTGCTCTGACTGTTTTGCAGTGAATTGTGGGTAGTGCTTATTAGACATCACTTGTCTGAGATTTTAACTCACTGCTGAGTGTTAATACTGTTTGTTATTTAAGAATCCTTGTGTTGATTATAAATTATGTGTTTACTTCAGGTTTCAGACCCTGACAGACACTGAACTGCTGTCAGAATAGGACCTGTCAGACCAGGTCCAAAGGATGAATGAGTGTTGAAACACTGTGCAGAGGAAGATCATCACATTTACCACCAATCATGACTTATGTATCTCACAATCACTATAACTATGTCATGACTGTGAGATCCTTTATCAGAGTTACAGATCTTTATCTCATAATTACAACAAAATAATATAATAATGATGAAATCTTCATCTTGTAATTATAAGAAAAATATCTCATATTTAGGATGAAATTGCTAGATCCCTTTTTCACAGTTACAGTGTCATTCTCTCATAGATACAATTATTTAATAATTACATCTTTATCTCATATTTAGAAAAATAACATAAGACATAAGATCCCTGTGTCATAATTAAAAGATTCATATCCTATAAACGATGAAAGGGTCTCACATTCATGGTTTTATGATCTGATGATTATAAAATCTATCCCGTTAATATTTATCATTATTTTGTGCCTCTGAGATCTAATGACAGTAATAATCTCATTAACTGAAGGTTACAGAGACAACAGTCTCCAAAGTCATAATTATGAGATATGGTGAATGTAATGTGCTTCTGAACTCTGCTTCCCATGATGCATTTTGTTGGTTTGAGGCTGAATTATTAACACACACATTTAAAAACAGATAATACTTAAAAAATCCATCCAGGGAGGTGTGGATACCTGTCTGTCTCCACCGGTCTGTCTGCACCTGTCTACCTGTCTGTCTGCACCTGTCTGTCTCCACCTATCTACCTGTCCTTGGCAGAGCGCAGGTCGGTGGTGATGGGGTCGTGTTGGATGGTTTGGTGCAGCATCAGAGCCAATAATCCGGCCCGATTGGTCATGGCGGTCCTCAGGTTCCTCTCCTGCTCGAACAACTCGTCCAGTTTATACCACTAACAGAAAGAGAGGGTCACATGATGGATATCAGTCACTGCTGTGACGTTCAGGTTAATGATATTAATAAAGTTTAGTTTTCGAGGTTACCACTCGGACTCTCTCCAGGTCGACCTCTGCTCGGCGGAGTTTCTCCCAGCAGTAATGTTTGTTACACTTCCTCTTAGAGACGCGGCAGAACTCTCCAGTCGGCTCAAAGACGTCTTTGACCAGAGGACAACCACAGACCTCGTCTGCTGGGATCTGATGGACCGAGAGGAGATTCGGTCTTTATTTATTGTTCTAAACCTCTGGTTTTATTTTTTCTTTAGCAGTGTTCTGTTCTGTGAGCAACTGTCAGTGTTCATACAGTGCTGTATCAGATGATAGTCGCGTCAATAAAGCTATTTGGAAATGAATCAAACAGAAAATTAGAAATTAGATGGAATAATAATAAAATAGTAATATATAAATAATAAATGAAATAAATAATTAAATTATGAAAATGAATGAACTTCAGCTGGTAGTTTATTGGTCATTGTGTCAATACAAATATGAAGCTCAGGCTCACACACCAATTTATGTTTATTTTCATTCCAAAACAAAAGTGGATATCTTGATTGTAATTCTTTTCAATAGTCATGTTCCTATCAGCTCCACTGGTAATTTTATCATCATGACCAGAGGAGTTTCACAAGGATCAACACCAGGCCCCATTCTGTTCACTTCAATTTCTATACATAAACATGCTGCCATTAAACCAACCACATGAATGACCTGTACTACAACTGTCTGTCACCAGATGACACACTGTGTGAATGTATAGTGTGTGAATGGGACAGAACTGAGGTTGTCTTTGTGGCTCAGAATGAAAGACAGAAAATCACTGCCCACCTTCACTCCTTACCTGTACACACCTAGCACTCACTTTCCTCAGCCTATACTTCACAACTCAAGTTAAACTCCACCTGCTTAAGAAGATAGTGTGTGCAGTATCAGCAGACACATGACAGGGTGTTAAATATGTTAGCTGGTTTGCTGGTAAACTCCATTAGCCCACAGATGCAACCATGAAAGTCTCTGGGTTTCCTTATATTCTCTACAAATCTCTATTTCACTGGACCTCGTGAGAAACTAGTAAGTTAGCAACCTTAACTAGCTACCCTGACATTCAGACTGAAGTCCATCTTGTTTCACTTCATTTTAACAGTTTCCGATCATGAAGGTCTGAAAATAGTTAATAATTAAGCTAACATTTAAATTTTCTTGGACGTTGCTGAAAACATATGAGATGTGGGCAGTGATTAGAGGTGTGGAAGGTGATGCTAGCTGGCTAACATTTGCTTGTTAGCTACCTTGGCCATCATGTTTGCTATGTTTCCCATTACAAAGTCGTTGTTGTAGTTTAACAAAAATGACTCTTTTGTTAAATTGCTGTTTGTTGTGAGAAAACATAAAGAAAGACGATTGAAGATGAGTGGGAGCTATTCAGGTAGCTAACTGGATAATTAGCAGACATTCAGTCTGCTCTGTGTTCTGAACAGAAAAAGCAGTTTACAGTGAATCTTTCTGTCTGCTTCACTTATTTGTCTTGACTTCACGAAACAGAGTGTTCACTTTATTTCATTGGTAAATGTCAGCGCTAATGTCAGCGGGATCCTGACTCAGTGGAGGGAATACATGAGAAATAAAATATTTATATTTTAATTTAAAATAATATATATTAAATATATGAATATTATATAATATTATGTATTATTAGTGCAGAGACGTGTTTGTGTGGATGAGACGTACCTTTGGATCTCTGGAGTGTTCAGGACATAAAACCTGCAGCCGCTTACAGTACGTCTTACTCTGAGGGTTATACACATCACAGAACAACCTGGTGGCTCTGAGAGACAGAGACATGAGAAACATGAGATACAGGCAGAGACATGAGAGACAGAGACACAAGAGACATGAGAGACACACAGAAACAGAGACACAAGAGACATGAGAGACACACAGAGACATGAGAGACACACAGAAACGGAGACACAAGAAACATGAGAGACACACAGAGACACGAGAGACCGAAAGAGATATGAGAGACAGACAGAGACATGAGAGACAGACAGAGACATGAGAGACAGACAGCAGCATGAGAGACAGACATGAGAGACATGAGACAGACAGAGACATGAGAGACAGACAGAGACATGAGTGAAAGGCAGAGGCATGAGAGAAAGGGACATCATTAACTTCTTCAAATGAGACAGACAGACAGGTGGTCTTACCCCTCTATACGTGTTGGGTACATGGAACCAAAGGATGTCTGACTCTCGTACTGTTGGACAGACAGACAGGAGACATGCAGACAGACAGACAGACAGACAGACAGGCAGAAATAGGGAGACAGACAGGCAGACAGACAGAAAGACAGACAAACAGCCTGACAGTCAGTCAGACAGTTCAAACAGACAGCCAGAGAGAGAGAGACAGACAGAGAGACAGACAGACAGAGAAACAGACAGAGAGAGAGACAGGTCTGATTAGTGTTCAGTCAGTTAAATCTCTGCAGGTGTAACAGCAGCTGCTTTCAAACAACTCAGACATAAAGAAGTTACAAATATTGTGACACAAGTTTACGACAGATCATCATTTTTAAATAAAGTTAAACACCGTGAAAAGACCAAATGTTGATGTCACCCAGATGTGAGAAGAGCCAAGGGGAGAGAAAGCTGTGCTCTCCAGGTCTGCTCAGACGCCCTCTAGTCTACAGAGACAAAGTCTGGTCCAGTTTTTCACGGCGTAGTTAAACTGTCTCTTGTCTCAGGCTGTAGGCAGCGTGCTCACCTGTACAACATCTGTGCACCTGTGGACTGTAACATCTGTTCATAAGAACATGTCTTCACATTCAACTGCTGTCTCTGAAGTTTGATGTGGTTTCAACGACTTTATCAAGGTATCAGCTGCTGTGACGCGTACACAGTGAGGTGATGTCATCATGTGGCTGTTGTCATGTCTGACATCACTTATTTTTATTGATGCTCTGCTGTTAAAAGAAACCTGTGGACACCTGTGGACACACCTCACCTGTCCTGTCTCCTGTCTCTACACTGACCTTAGCATAGCATCTCTCCATGTGTCTCAACGCCACCTTCGGGTTGACGGGGTGACTGCAGGAAACACAGAAGATCTGAAGGTCAGTGTCATCACCATCACCTTCAGTCACCTGCAGACGGACAGGTCAGAGAGAGAGAGAGACAGGTTATAGACAGGTCAGAGAGAGAGAGAGACTGTTCAGAGAGACAGACAGGTCAGAGTGTGTCTCTGTATGTCTCTCAGTGTCTTGTACCTCCTCGTGGTGTTGGACCTGCTGCAGTTTGGCGTTGGCGATAATGCCTTCGAGCTCATGAAAACGTTTCTCCATCAGCGTGAGGCGGAGCCTTGCTGCCTGCTGCTCCCTCCTGATTCGCTCCAGCTGTCTCCGCCCCATCTCCTCGGCAACGCACGGACTCTGCTGCCATTGCTGGATCCTCTGAGGCAGGATCTCATAGATACGACTGAGACAGAGACACAGAGACAAAGAGACATAAAGACACAGAGACCAGTCCAGGAGACACTGTCTTCCAGACCCTCAGTTTCTCTGTAGTATCTGACTGTGTGTTTATGATTTTGTGTTGTTATGTTGACATTGTGCTGTTGTGTTGTGTTGATGTTGTGTTGATGTTGTGTTGTTATGCTGATGTTGTGTTGTTGTGCTGATGTTGTGTTGACATTGTGATGTTGATGTATTGACGTTGGGTTGCTGTTATTAAGGTGCGTCTTCACTGTCACACAATGAGAACTGAGACTCACTTGGCGGCAAGCTTCATGCCGCAGTCCTCAGAGCAGTACTTCGAGTTGGTCCTCGCCGGTTCGACACATCCAGGACCCAGACATTGCCGCAGAGCCCCACCCACCTCTTTGACCCCACCCTCCCCCGCTCGCTCACTGTGCCGCACACGCTCCCTGTGACGCTGCTTCGCTTTGTGACGCCGAGGCTTCACCTCCTCTTTGGGAGTGGACACAGACTTCTACAGGACAGGACAGGTGTGTTAGTGACATCATCAGTGACATCATCAGTCCTCTAATCGACACCGTCCTCACCTTCTTCTCCGTCTTCTTCTCTCGTCTCTTCACATGTTTCACCTTCACTGCTTTCTTCCTCAGAGAGTCCGACTGAGCATCCTCGTCCTCGCTGTGCCACAACTGTAACAGGATGACACGTCACACACCAGGAAGTACCTGTTCTGACAGATGATTAGTCAGAAAAAGCTCACTCACACCAACCAGGTCTCTGTATCCGGCAGCTTTGTACTGCTCATACAGCTCCAGCTCGCTCTCACTGAACCCCTCTTCCTCCTCCTCATCCTCCTCCTCCTCCTCTGTCTGGTGCCCTGCCCCTTTCCTTGGCAGGCCCCGCCCCCTGCCGCCACTCCGACTCATCTCCTCGTCTCTGACCCGAAGCATCTTCTGCTCAAAGACGAGAAAATCACCAACATCCATGTCATAATAAGTTCATCAGCTCTGAACATAGATCTGATTATTATGACTGTAACACTGGAGCTTTATCAGGTACACCTGTACAACACCTGTACAGTCTATTGCAGTCCAATATAACACCTGCGCTTATGAAGCTAGTTTTCTGTTTATCTCTGAATTCAGATCTAACAGCAGTTTCTGGTTTTTGTCCACCCTGTTTACTTACATGAGGGTGTCAGAATATTAGGAACACCTCTGAAAGAGTCCTTGACTTGACTTGACTGAGAACAGGTGACCAAAACTGTGTCACCTGTTCCTAAACAGCAAAGGTTCTCTGAACTCTTCATACAATCATTAACACCACAGGTGGGTCCAACAGAAAACTCAGATTAGCAAAACACAAAGCCACAAATCATCAGTTCCTTTTGGGGAGTCCCATCCCCCCTCTGGTCACTCACCCGGGCTCGGACCTCACACTGCCTGAGTCGACACTTCTGTCTGATTTTGTTTGGACCTCCAAACTTCTTCATGTCTTTGCAGAAGTCGCACTGAGCGCAGTCCTCAGTCCTCAGACAGGCGTCACACTCTCCACACATCCTGGCTGAGCGCTTGATCTGAAACATCACAAAACACTGATCAGAACCAGACACCAGAACCAGAACCAGAGGCTGAACTGTCTGAGTTTTCTTCACTGTTAACAGATTACATGTAGAAGCACCTGAAAAGAGCTGAACCAAGTGAGAATCTATCTGTCCAGGACCCAGTCTGTTCACCTGTGACCGATGACAGCGAGAACCGACAGTAGCGGCTCCTACAGAGGTGAGCATAGATGCTGCTGTAGCATCACTTCTATCAGAACTGGAGAGAGTTTCATCAGCAGAGCCTCTTCTCCATGGCTGCCAGGTCACCTGTGAGCCCCGCCCTCTGCCAGTGTAGTTGCTTGGTTACCTGTGAGCCCCGCCTTTTGTCAGTCTTGGGCTGGGGGGTGGAGCTTCCATCTCTGTCTGGTTTGTCGTCTCTCTCTGGCGCTGCCTCTTTCTCCTCCTTCTCCTTTGTCTTCTTCGGACGGTATTTAATCTCCAGAGATGAGTCTTTATCTGCAGACACAGCATACAGCTAACGGCTAACACACAACTAACAGTTAACACATAGCTAACAGCTAACAGACCGCTAACACACAGCTAACAACTATCAGCTATCACACACTAAAGGCTAGCTAACTAACTAACTAACTCTTCACAAATATAAAGTTTTCTTTTTAAAACAGACTCAGTCATTTACTCAAACAGCTGCTCAATGTAGTTTTTAATAAAACGGGAGGAAATAGTGACTTTGTTGGGGACTATTTTCAGTGGCGGATTAATCCACATTTGGTACTGTAGTGAGTGTTTGTGGCAGCAGGACAGTGTGTGTGGGACTGAGTGAAATAAATCACAGTGTGTGTGTTGACGGTGATGAAGTCAGAGACAGTCAGAACTGGTCTGAGTCTGAACATGACGTTTAATGACTGTTAGAGGAGACTGACCTCTGCAGGACGGACAGTACCACACTCTGATGGCCTTAGCTGCTTTCTCTGAAACTCCAATACAGCCTCCATGAAACCACTCAGTACAGCTGTCACACCCTCTGACACACAGACAGGTTCAAACAGACAGAAAGACAGACAGAAGGACAGACAGAGAGACAGACAGGTTAGTGTGTCCTGTTGTATGAGACCTGGTCTTCTGAGATCTAGATGAGGTTTAATTACATCATGAAACAGTTGATGTCTGGTTTCCTGCAGACACAGTACACAGGAGCGTTGGGGATTCTCATGGTAACCTCTTCTTCTTCTCCCTCTTCACCCTCGTCTTCACCTCCCTCTCCTCCTCCCTCCTCTTCCTCCTCAAGGCCTCGCTCTGTTCCTGCCACTTCCTCAGACTGACACACAACAAACAAACAAACAAACAAACAATAACACAAAGAAACAGGAAACATGATGGAACATGATGGACAGGAAAGATGACACAGTTTCACTGTGTAAATCTTGGGAAAAGGTACCAGACCTCAGAGTAAAGGTCTCTATCCAGGTTCAAACTTTTTCACATTAACAAGCCTGGAACCAGTTTCACTGTTTGTTTGTTTTTTACCAGCAGCAGACCACATCAAACCAGGTCCAGTTACCTGGACTAGATTAACATGAAGACTAAAGACCAAAGTCTGGATAAAAAAAAAGCATAACACTTCATGGACCCCTTCCCAGAAACTGATGTGAAACCTTTAATCTGCTCATACATTAAAAAGCGCTAATTCCCTGTTTTCCCTCTAAACAGAGCACATCGGACCGGGTCCAGATTAACACCCTCCGACTTTAGACCTCAGACCTGGACTACACTGACACGGAGACTCGACAACAGATAAAACCCTTTTTCTTTCATAAAACCTTTGTTCTGTTTGTAACAACAGAAAAATGGCGACATAGTTGTTGAGATTTTTTCAAACCAAACTCCGTTCACTTTTCTGCACATTATAACTGCTGTGTTGAGTGTGTGTGTGTGTGTGTGTGTGTGTGTGTGTGTGTGTGTGTGTGTGTGTGTGTGTGTGTGTTTGTGATGCTGCAGGTTGTTAAACGGCGCTGCTCCGTTATTCTCTGCATCAGTCTGAACATCTGTCTGTGAACTCACCATGATCCAGCTGTTTGACGTTCACACACAGAAGAAGAAGAATCAGTCCTCCAGCCCGGTCCTCATCACAGTTCCACTTCCACTTCACTCATTCTTCATTTTTACCAAAATCTGCACAAATCTCTTTGTTTCCGCTTCATCCTCCTCCTTCTCCTCCTCCTCCTCCTCCTACCTCCTCTTTCTTCTTCTGTGCCAAAAAAACCGGTGGCCAACAGAGAGGAGGCGCTACTGCAGCGACACCTGCAGGACGGAGACTGAGACACCTGCAGGACGGAGACATAACAGTGACAGAAATATTTGTGAAAACACACACACACACACACACACACGCACACACACACACACACACACACACACACACACACACACACACACACACGTATATAGTTTATAATCTTCTTTATGATATATTTTCTTAAAATTTGAATGATATTTTGTGTCTGAATTATTCAATAAAAGTGTGATGGTGTAGAAGAATAAAATAACAGTCAATACCTATATGGATATAAGATTTTCTGTATTGTGTTTTCTTTTGTTATAAAACTTGTTTAAATGATAATTTTCTCTATCTTGTGTAAAATATGTTTTAATGAAGGGTTCAAAAACAGTGACTTCCATACAGTGCTATAAAATAAGAAGAACTGACATTTCTACAGATATAGATCACAGTACAGTATACAGCTACACTGTATTAGTGTAACTGACTCACTGAGTTACTGTACTACAATGATACTAATGACCATTCACAGTATAAATGTAAATGTAAGTATCTCTAATCAAGAATACAAAATACATCAAATATATGAAAACATATGAAACTGAGTCAAACATAATAGATACAATAATATACAGATATCATCTATAACAAGTATTTAGTACATATATGATAACAGATTTCTCTAGTGCTAGTACTACAGTTAGGCCAGATGCTGTGGAGTCTGGGTAAAGTAGTCCAACAACAGTGCACAATCACCTGAGTCCAGAGCGCTTGAGACTTCTGGATTTACCACCTAGCGGAGATCCTGGTTCTTGATCAGACCTTTTACTGGGAAATTTCTGAAACATCAGTTGCAGGAAAATTTTTTTGATTTTTGGAAAATCATCTCCAGTACCAACGTGTAGTTTCAGCTGCAGTTCTCTGTTCCCAGCAGGTGGCAGCAGCTCATCCTACATGTTCAATCCACAGATCCGTTTGATTCCTTTTGATGCTGCAAGTTGTTGTTGTTGTTGTTCTTCTTCTTTTTCTTCTTCTTTTTCTTCTTTTTCTTCTTCTTCTTCTTCTTCTTCACCACATCAGCCAATGACAGACATGGATGATAAACAGTGAATCAGTTTGACTGATTAAAGCTGAATATTTTTTAAAACTTGTGATTATAAACAGATTGATATTGGTCCCTCAGACGTTTAGTCTAATCTACCTCTCTCCTGCTCTATAACATCATAGATAATCAATATAAATATGAACCATCACTATAACTTCATGTATCTGTGTTTACATGACTCTGACTGTTTCACTGTTTATCTGACGCTGCTGTGAATCTGATGTTCTTCAACCTGTTTACATGATGTAAAATCCTTCAGTAGATTAACATTAACAGTGAGTCGATGGTTTAAAAGCAGAATTCAATGTTTAAATGTATACTTAATGTTCACACACACACACACACACACACACACACACACACACACACACACAGGTAAACAGTTTTCTGTATCTGACTCCTGGAAAAACAAATCACACAGATCATTTAACATTCATATTAATAAATGGTTCACACTGAACTCCACCCTGTGTGTGTGTGTGTGCGCGCGCGTGCGTGCGTGTGTGTGTGTCTCTTTAAAGGAAGCGGAGGAGGAGGCGGTCACACGCATGCGCGCGCTCCAGATAAAAACGGCAAAGTGTTTATTGACGAGAAAAAAGTTTCAGACCAGAAGAAAGAAAGAAAGAAAGAAAGTCCTTGAAGCTGCAGGTGAGAAACTTTTATTTCTGTATCTGTTAAATCATATGTTTTAATATTAATGTGACACAGACTTTGACTCAGATCAGTTTCAGTTGATCAGGATTCAATTTCTACTCAAAACAAATTCACACTGAACATTAACAGTTTAACAGTGAACTTTGTTTCTACTCGAGACTGATGATGGTTTTATTTCTCATCAGTTTAATTCATCTGACCTGTTAATGATCTGCTTTTATTTTGTAAAACACTTTGAGCTGTTTCATGTATGAATAGAGCAAAGTTCATTATTATTATTATTATTATTATTATAATAATTATTATTATTATTATTATCAGTGGTGTAAGCAGTACCTCAGCCTCAGTCTTTCAGCAGAATGACTGTGTCAGGATAAAGTGTGTGATGTTACTGGATCATAGTGAAAGATGAACACTTTGTTTTTCATGTGTCATCTCTCGGCTGCAGCAGGTGGAGCTGATGTGAATCAATGTATTTTGAGTAAAGTCATCTATTAATCATCAGAGTTCATTAATAACCTGAATCTGCAGGGACAGTCTGTGTAGGAGGAGGAGGGGTACGTCAGAACTGCAGTAAATGTACTTATTTATTATAACTGATTATTGCTGATTATTATTTTTGTTGTATGAAGATAAATGTGAGTCCAGACTGTCCCAGCTGCTGAATTCACATCAATGATTTAATCACATGATATCAGCAAGATGGACGTGACATCACACTGCAGTGACATCACTGAGAGCGGAGCCAATAAGAACCCAAACCAATCAGAATGCATCTCAAGTCAGCCGATGGCCAATGGGACGCTCCCACATCACAGCACAGGTGAGACAGATAGAAAGGTCATGAGGTCGTGATTCTGATGACATCACACTATTGAACTCTAAACTCCGATCCGTTCAACGTCTTTGACGTCAAGTCAGGCTCTCACATCTGAATCCACATCACCCCTCAACCAGGGTAGGACCTGAGGGGATTTCCTGTTCCTCTTTGTTTTCACCCTCAGGGAGGACTTCCTCACAGGCTGCAAACACAAGTCCTGAACCTGAACAACCAATCCTCTCATCTGTCAGAGCCCAGCAATGAGCTCTGCTCTGCCATGTTTTACATAAGATACCTGGATGGTTGAGGTTCAGGGGTCAGGGTTCAAAGCAGGGATCCTGACCTGTGACCTGTGACCTTTAATTTCAAGTGTAAAAGCTGATTAATTCATTTAAACTCTTTACTGCTGTCTCTAAATACTACAGTACCCATAATCCTCAGCTGCTGTTGCTATGGAGAAGAAAGCAGTCAGAGGTGTGAATCAGAGCAGTGAAATTAAAACAGGTTGCCATGGTTACTGAATTCATCTCAAACTGAATGAATTTCACCTTTAGCTTCAGCTGAATATTAATGTGAAGCTCTGTGATTGGCTGTTAGTGAAATGCACCCTGGGAGTTCCTGTAGCCTCAGAAGACTGAATTAACTCTTCTCACTTCACTGCTCTGTTCACCACAAAAACACAACACGCAACAACCAACACACCAGAGCGGCTCCTGTGGTTCAGGAGGGAGAGCGGGAGGTCGGTGGTTCAAGTCCAGACTCCACCAGACCACATGTCCAAAATACTGAACCTGATTATCAGCGGTGTGTCAGTGTGTGAGTGTGTGTCTGAAAATGGGTGAATGTGATATGTAGTGTAAAGTGTGTTGCAGTCCATGATGGCGGTTTTCTGATGTTTTAAATCCTCTTCCTGTAGATGAGGCACCACCCCCTCTCTCAGATAGGTCAGAAGATGGTGACATCAGTGATGACTCTTTGACGGGCAGCTCCTCCACCAATGACATCTGTCGACTCCTCCCCTCTCAGCCCGCCTCTGCTCTCAGAAAACAGAAAGGTAACATCTGATGTAATCTGGTCTAATTTACCCTCATGTACCTGATCCACCATGTCATATGTGACGTAACCTGTGATGTCATCTCTCTGTCCCTCAGGTGTGGACAGCTCGTCAGTGTCTCCTCCCCCCATCTGTACTCCTCCATCTTCCTCAGTTACCTCTCCTCCTCTTCCTCCTCATCCTCCTCCTCCTCCTCCTCCTAGGTCATCCACCTGTAACAGACACAGTTGCAACCTTCCTCATCATCATCATCATCATCATCAGAGCACCAATCAGAAGCGTCTCTCCTCCACTAAAAGCCACGCCTCTTTCAAGACCGACGCTGCCCATATTAAGGAGGTTGCTGGAGACGGTGAGCCAATCAGCCTCGATGCCTGGAAACAGAGTTTGTTTTCACAGGGTCACAGGTCAGAGGGTCAGAGGGTCACAGGGTCACAAGGTCACAAGGTCACAGGTCAGAGGGTCACTCCTAAGAGCAGATACAGATGCAGATAGAAAAGTGTGTCGTCAGCATAAAGGTTAATTTTATCTGCAGAGGTGAAGTTATTGTTTGTGGACTGGAGGACTGCAGTGTCCGCCATGTTGGACAGACAGACAGACAGACAGAGGAAGTATCTGAGTGACAGGAAGTTGAACACTCTGATCTCAGGTGTGTGAGTTCCTGAGAACATGGTAAGAATAGAGCTTGTTCATTGGGTCACTGTCTGCACCTGTGTGTTTCACTCAGGAGCTGTAAAGATGGCGGACAATAGTAACGCCAATAGTTTGACACTATGCTTATCAGGGTCAGAGTTAGCCTTACAGCTGAAGGTGAATAAAGTGAAAATCAAGAGACAACTCATCAGTTATTAAATGAACCAAAACAAACATCCTGTGACTGTTGGAGGAAACAGGAATGTGAGTCTCTGATGTGAAGAGTCGTCGCCACACTGATGAGGTTCTCTGAAGCTCATTTATCAGCTGAACACACTCCAACATGTAGGTTTGCTTATCTCGGCTGAACACACACACTCTGACCCCTCCCTGCATCGGTTGGTCTGGTTCCTACCAACCAACACCCACCTCCACCCAAACACCACAGAGCGACAGGATGAGGGCAGTACTGTTGACCCACAGTCAGAGTCTCTTCATCTGTTTATCATGTTTCACTGGTTAATGTTTTTTTTTTTTTTTTTTTTTTTAACTGTGGTTCAGAATCAGAAGCTCTTTTTTCTCTTCATGGTCTTCTTTTACTGTGAATTTCTGTGAACATGAGGAAAAGAGAAAATCACTTGTAACTGATATGCTCTTTTATAACACGACTGACAGACTACGCTGAGGGCCGAACAGCACCAGGGTCACAGTTAGAAGGAAAAAAATCTGATTTTGAGGGCAAAATTCATAATGTTTTAATTTAATGAGAAAAAGTAATATTGAAATATTTCATTTTCAACTCTGAAAAGATTCTGATTGTCTCTGCAGATTGTTGCGTTCACTGTCACCTGGTCTGTGTTGTGATTGGCTCTGCAGACTGTTGCGTTCACTGTCTCCCAGCCTGTGTTGTGATTGTCTCTGCAGACTGTTGCGTTCACTGTCTCCTGTCCTGTCTGTTCTGATTGTCTCTGCAGACTGTTGCATTCACTGTCTCCTGACCTCTCTGTTCTGATGGTCTCTGCAGACTGTTGCGTTCACTGTCTCCCAGCCTGTGTTGTGATTGTCTCTGCAGACTGTTGCGTTCACTTTCTCCTGACCTGTGTTCTGATTGTCACTGCAGACTGTTGCGTTCACTGTCTCCTGTCCTGTCTGTTCTGATGGTCTCTGCAGACTGTTGCGTTCACTGTCTCCTGTCCTGTCTGTTCTGATTGTCTCTGCAGACTGTTGCGTTCACTGTCTCCCGGCCTGTGTTGTGATTGTCTCTGCAGACTGTTGCGTTCACTGTCTCCTGACTTGTCTGTTTTGATGGTCTCTGCAGACTGTTGCATTCACTGTCTCCTGACCTCTCTGTTCTGATGGTCTCTGCAGACTGTTGCGTTCACTGTCTCCTGACCTGTCTGTTCTGATAGTCTCTGCAGACTGTTGCGTTCACTGTCTCCTGACCTGTCTGTTCTGATGGTCTCTGCAGACTGTTGCGTTCACTGTCTCCTGACCTGTCTGTTCTGATGGTCTCTGCAGACTGTTGCGTTCACTGTCTCCCGGCCTGTGTCGTGATTGTCTCTGCAGACTGTTGCGTTCACTGTCTCCTGACCTGTCTGTTCTGATGGTCTCTGCAGACTGTGGCATTCACTGTCTCCTGACCTGTCTGTTCTGATGGTCTCTGCAGACTGTTGCGTTCACTGTCTCCTGACCTGTCTGTTCTGATGGTCTCTGCAGACTGTTGCGTTCACTGTCTCCTGACCTGTCTGTTCTGATGGTCTCTGCAGACTGTTGCGTTCACTGTCTCCTGGCCTGTGTCGTGATTGTCTCTGCAGACTGTTGCGTTCACTGTCTCCTGACCTGTCTGTTCTGATGGTCTCTGCAGACTGTGGCATTCACTGTTTCCTGACCTGTGTTCTGATTGTCTCCACAGACTGTTGCGCTCACTGTCTCCTGGCCTGTCTTTTCTGCGAGCTACTATCCATGTGTTCGGCTGTGGGGGAGTGTCTGGCGTGTGGAGTGGGCGGGGCCGGGTGTTGTGACGCTGCAGCTGGCTGTTGCTGCTGCGTGGAGGCAGCAGGGGAGGCGGCCTGTACGGAGGAGGCGTGTCAGGCTGTGTTGGATTGTGGGATACTGGAGGACTGCTGCGGCTCGTCTGACTGCTTGGAGGTTTGTCTAGAGTGCTGCTCCATCTGCTTCCCCTCATAGAGCAGCCAATCAGAGCGAGACTGCAGGATGACATCGGAAGAAGAAGGATTGACCTGGGATCCACTCACTGCTTTGTTTCTGTGTATAACTGTGAGTGACAACTCTCAGTTTATGGTTCATCCTCTATGGAGCAGCATCCGACTGACGTCACCATCCAGAGCCTGATCTAGATCAGACAACCCTGCAGCTTCAGAGAGGTGAAGTCAGAGCTGCAGCTGATGACCTGGAACTGAAACGACCTGCAGGAACCGGACTGTTCCCAGGACCAGGTTTTCATCGTTAGGATCCAGTTCAACTAATGGACCAAAGATTCTGGACTTCTGAAATGTTGGAGAACTGTCCCGCTCTCTGGTGACCTGGGGTCCAGACCTTAACATCATTTGAAAGGACGCACTCATTTTTCCCCTTTGTGTTGAAAAGTTTCATCTGATTCTGATTTTGTTGATCGACAAACACAGAAAAGTTCAGGAAACGTTATTGTAGCTTTAAGTAAAACTGAGCTAATGCACCATGATCATGGCCTCATACCTGTTCACTGATTCCTGACACATACTCTCCTGTGTCAGTCTTGGAGTATTTCCAGGGCCTTTTGTGACCTGAGGTAGTTCTGGGACAAGTAACAACCAGGTGCTTAATGAGCAGGTGTTCACTCTGACCAGATGTCTGTCCCACACACTGAACCAGACAGTTGAAAGGTCATAGAGTCAGGTGTGACTCCTGTGTTGACTCATCAGGACTCGTTAGTACAGCTCTGCTCAGGTGAAAGTGTCGTGATGTCCTCTCTGAGAAAACAAAGATCTGTCAGAGCGACGCTTGACTCTGCAGCAAAAATAAACCTCATGTTCAGCCTCTGCTGTTTTTGTGTCTGATTGACAGCTCAGGAGGGGGCAGGGTTGGACAGGACAGGACGTAGGTCCTGCAGGGACAGGAAGTGTGTGTTTGTTAAAGCAATGTGCCAGGACTTCCAAACAGGAAACAGGAAATCACTGGAATGACAACGCCACCTGACCTCTGACCCCCGGGACACCCGACATCAAAGAGACAGACAGACACACACACACACACACACACACACACACACACACTTCACTCTGGGGTCCAAACAGTGGTTCAAACATGAGGGTCAGGGCGCCATGAGGGGTTGTGACATCATCAACTTCTTCCTCTCAGATGTTTAAACTTTCCTCTGATCTTTGTTTCATGTGAATTAATAAAAATATACAAACATAAAACTGATCATAGACCACAGACAGAAACAGGGTCACACTGCTCTGCTGAGACTGATCAATCATAGGAAGACTGACTCAGGTTCAGTCTTCATCAGGGTCGTCATGGTAACATTTCTACACTGTTCCTCTTTCTTTAAATGATTACTATATTATTATATTATTATATTTATTATTGCAATTATTATTACAGCTGCTGAATGAATGTTTCTCTTCTCCAGTTGTATCAGGAACCTGAACTTCAGTTGTTACTGCCCCCTGCCGCTCAGAGTGGGGAACTGAGCCTCAGTGAAACATCAACCTCCCTGTGTGTCAGTAGACAGATGGAGCAGGATTTCTGGACCAGAGTCTGGTTCACAGAGACACCCCCCATTACTGAGAGGAGGTTCAACAGAGGACTAGAGGAAAATTTGAAGAACAGACAATTTTACGGCATTTTAAGGCTTAAAAAGAGAGGAAGCAAACAGAACCAGACCCAGGACAGAATCCTGAGGAACACCTTAGGACAGAGTTTCAGTTAATGAGGCAGAGATTTGAACCAGAGACCGTAGCACTGTCTGAACCTCCAACCAACTCACGGTGGTTCACAGAGAAAAATATTCAACATGGTATTATTGTGAGGACAATTAATTCTTATTATGATGTATCATTAGTTTTATTAAGATGTAAATTTACCTCATTACTCCTTTAGTTAATATATTTGTACATTAATATAAAAGTAACATTAAGCTGCTCACCTGTTGTCAGGTTTAGGAGTGTTAAGGACCCAAATGCAGACAAACAGAGTTTTGGTGGGAAAAAAGGTAAAAAAAAAAAAAAAACAACTTACAATACCAGCAAAACAGGTAACAGGTAGGAATCCAGGTAAAAGTCAGGAACACAAAACAAGGAGACACAGGGGAAACATGACTGAAGAAAAACAAACGAACTGACAAAGACAGAGACTTAAATACACAAGGAAGGCAAGGGTAATAAAACATAGGTGTAACACATTAATCAATGAGCGAAACAGGACTAAGACAGGAAGTAAATTGACCACGAGATACATAAGGAACTCTACTTCAAAATAAAACAAGAAATTAAACAAATGTCCAAACATATAGAGTCCTCGTGTTGCAGACCATGATGTGTTTTATTACAAAATCTATTTTAAGTCCTTTTGTTGATTTATTTTTATTGTTATGTGGAAACATGTAGAATAAGTAACTGAAGTTTGTTTTCATATATTTATTATTTTAAACACTGAAACAAAACTTACTTACTGTCGCTCAGCTGAGAGATGTAATCCTTCCTCTAATCTCTGCTGTTCAGAGTCTGTTTGTTGTTGAATTTGTTGACGGTTGAAGTTTGTTGTCTGAATAAAATGACTGTTGTCATAGAAACAAAAGGTAAAATGACGTCAGCTGATTTTGTGAAGTGACTTTATTTCTATATAAAAGATTGAATCTATAAAAACAAACAGGAGCTTGTTAACATGAACAAACATAAATCACAACTTTAATTAAAGACAGACATTAATCCCTTTTTATCTGATCTTGATGACTGACAACTGTTGTTGCTATGGTAACCAACATCACATCACTGACATCATCTCATGAAACAGACATTTATGGCTTTCTGCTGACCACGGTTTAGGGACAAAATAAAACCTGTGGTGGATCCAGGTCTCAGACAGGGACTGTACTGGATAGAATCTGGACACAGTTTGTGTGTAATCCAGAGGTTTAAATTGTGAGGGGGGAGCAGAGGGACAGGTGTGTACAGGTGATCTAATGATCAACAAGAAGTTAATAGTTTAGTTTAACAGATCAACAGCTGCAGCAGCAGCAGCAGCAGTGACAGAAACCAGAGTCAGACCTGAACCCAGACCTGAACATGTTGATCTGATTCAGTGTGACATCACTTCCTGAGGATATCATTATCTCTGATGTCCCTCCAGAATAAAGCTCCAAAGAAAACAGAGGCTGCAGAACTTCATTCAGAACCCTCCTGTTTTTAAGTTTCCTTCAGTATCACAGTATCCAGTGATAGTTGTCTGAACAACATACACTGCAGACAGCTGATTCAGCTGCTTCGTTTTTACAAATGGTTTTTACAGATTTTATAGATGATGATGAGGATGATGATGATGATGATGGACTGAGTTAGTTTCCCTTCTGTTCCTCTGAGGCTTTAACAGGAAACACCTGCATCAGTAAAGTGAACCTGACCAGGTGTGCTCCTCGAATATTTCTCCTCCCTTTGCTTGCAGCACAGTGATTCTGTTTATGTTTATGTTTACATACAGTTTTCATGTTTACAGGGCTGAGCTGAGGGAGTCGCAGCAGACTACTGACAGCACCACCTGCTGGTTAAACTATTCACAACAGGTAAAACAATGCAGCTCTAATGTACACCTGGTTTCTACTAAGGGGTTCAGGCTTTGAATCGCTTGATGCTGCCACAAGTTAGACTTGCTGTGACATCACAGATGGAGCATGACCAGGTATAGTTCTGACCTATAGCTGAAAAAGACTGATTTACTAAACATGAGCACAGGTGAGTTAAAACCTTTTTTTAAATTCAGGTGAGACCTTCTCTTCACTGCAGCCTGGAGAACAACTGATTGACAGACTGTCCATCACTGAGGGTGTAATCAATCAAACATTTTCATCTTAAAGTCAAGTTGATCGAATATTGAGTTAGAATTTTGATTTTACATCTAATATTTTCATTTCAGTGAGTCATGTTTTAAGTGAGCAGATTTTTAAAATACAACAAATAAACCAGGAAACTGTGGTTCCTTAAATGACTCAGAACCAGAGTCCTTCTTAAGTTTATATCTTATATTTTCTGTTTTTGTTTTTGTCCCAGCTGCTGACCAGGACCAAGGACCAGGACCAATCAGGCCATGGCTTACAGGTCACTGATTGGTTCAGCCAATCAGAGGAGGGTTAGAGTTTGAATGTTTGTTTCACGTTTGTTTTTAAAAAATAGAACTTCTGACCTTAAAAATGATTTTACTGATCATGAGTTATTGATCAACTGCTGTTCTACCAACCAATCAGCTGTGAGTTTGTTCACTAACAGCCGATCAACTCTGCTCTGTGGTTTCTGATGTTGACAAGGATGAGACAACACAGCTGTTGCCATGGTTACACTGGAGAAAAACAGTGGTTACCATGGTGACACTGGAGAACAAATATTGGTTATCATGGGTACACTGGAAGACACAGCAGTAACCATGCTTACCGCGGTGACACTGGAGGACATATCGGTTACCATGGGTAAACTAAAAGACACTGGAGGACTCACAGTGGTTACCGTAGTTACACTGTAGTACACATTTGCTCCCTGTGACATCACATTTGTGCATTGTTTGTTGTGATGATGTCACTGATGAAAAATATTTCTATTAACCAATAAAAAAACTCCCAGCTGGTCAGAGTCCCGCCTCCAGCTCTGGCCAATCAGATTTCTGCATGTGTGATGATGTCATCAGAGGTCCTCGTCCATGCTGAAACTGCTCCTCCTGCTGCTGGTCTTTGAGGCTCCGCAGGATAGCAGGGGGTCGGACATCACCCCTCCTTCCCCTCCTCCTCCCTCATCCATCAGGATGTCTCCCAGGCCGTGGAGCTCCGTCAGCCCCACGTCAGACATCAGGTCTGGGGAGAAGACGGTAGAGGCTCCCTGAGGCTCGTCCAGGTCCACGAAGTTCAGGGCGTCCAGACCCAGAGAGGGAGTCACCAGAGAGGAGGCAGGGGAGGAGGAGTTGGAGAACGGGTGAGGCAGTGTGGGGGAGAGCAAGGCTTGGGGGTCCAGAGAGGAGGAGGAGGAGTTGGGGTGAGGCGAGGAGGAAGAGAGTCCATGGACACGAGCCTGAAGCTCCAGCTCCTACAACAAGAAACAAACGCCACTGTTTTTATTCCTGTAGACGACAGATATGTGTTTAAAGTCTGACAGAGACGAGTCTGCTGATCTTAATCCTCCTGCCAGCGCTCTGGTTTCTGTTGACCTCAAACATCTCGTCAGTCACACATAACAAGAGCTGAAATACACAGAGGAGACACCTGATCCACTTTTTCCAGAGTAACAGACCAATGACTGTTAAGGTTCATCAGCCGAGACACTGCAGAGTCAGCATTCCTCTGGCTGTGTTGGTGTGTGTTGGTGTGCGTTGGTGTGTGTTGGTGTGTGTAATTACCGTCCTCTGGAATCAAACCAAACTTGTGTTTATTTTAAATGAGCTGATCTCAGACATAATGATCATAACATATTAATAATCTGACGGTTTCATTGTTTTCCACGCTGTATCAAACAGTCAGGAGTCCATGTCAACACTGAAACACCAAAACACTTCCTCCATCTCCTCCACCCTCCTCACCTGAATGCGGAGCAGCAGGGAGCGGTTGGTGTTCTCTAGCCTCCTCTGTCTCTCCTCCATCTCTCTGGCTCTCTGTTGTTCTTTCTGCATTTTGCGGATGTAATCTACTGAAGCCTTCAGGATGGTCCCCTTGTTCCACCTCATCTCCCTGATCAACCAATCACAGGCCACGCCTCATTAACACACAGCACTAACGAGCATAATTAGATGCAGCAGCAAAACAAGCTGGACTGTATCTGACATCATTCATTCCTTATTAAATATCCCAGTGCAGTTGTAGCAACACATTAACATGTATCTGATGTTTAAATGTGATGTTTAAATAGTTAAAGGTCCCTCCTGAATATGTTTCAATTTATTTTTCAGATGCACGTGACATCACTGAACATGGTATCTATGTTTCTATAGCTATGGTGCTAATACCACAGTACTACAGACGAGAGAGAGGATGAAAGTTTACTGACAGGTCGGTGGATTTGGGGATGAGTCCTCCGAGTTCTTTGATCCGGTCGTTGATGTTGAACCTCCTCCTCCTCTCGACTGAAACATAAAAAATAACATTAACATCAACAACAGCGTAAATGCTCTTTCCAGGTCCTATCGTCAGGTACACAAACATGTTGAAATCAAAGATTAAAAACAGAAGGAAGAATCAGTCTCTCAGCTGCTGATCACAGTCGTCAGTCACCACAAACACCAGGACGTCAATGTCAATAGACTCTAGAATTTAATTATTCACCATTTTTAACATCAACATTTTATCAATTTATCCTTTGGTCTATGAAAGGTCAGAATATAGCGAAAAATACCCACTACCATTCCTCACAGCTTGAGGTGATGTATTCATACATTAACGTCAGGAACACACTGCCTGGGTTGAAGGGTGCGTGGCAGCTGCCGTTGCCGAACTACTGCGGACAAGCACGCGTGTGTGTTCACACCGGCTGCATCTCTGCTGCGTTGCTGCTGTTGCAGCTTTATCTCTCTATATAGAGTTTGCAGGTTACTGGAATGATGGATTTCTTTTCATTATAAATTAATTTCTGATTTATTTTTGACAGAAAACGTCACTAAATGTCACTGTCTCCACATGTAGCTGCTGAAATGGTTAAAAATGTATTTATATTTTTTCATGTCTGTGTCATATTCAGATTCAGCCTAGACAGAGACAATTATAGTGGAAGTTTTGTGTCACGTTGCTGGTATGATATCAATATGACATCAACAGGTCTGTTCTCTGTCTATTTCTGCTGGGTGACATGCGCGTAATGTGTGAAAATAGGCCACACTGAATCTTTAGATCACGTGATGCAGTTGCGAGGTGTGAGATGTGTCAGTGCGAGGCAGTGTGTCCGCTCCGGTCCGCTCTAACCCGTTAACATGTGCGCCGAATTGAATACCAGGACATTCCGCAGCCGCCATGCACACGCAACACATCCAGTATGTTCCTGGGTTTAATTAAGTAACACTGTAGTTAATGATGTAATACTGTAGTTATTAGTGAAGTATCCCTGTAGTTACTACTAATGTAATACTGTAGTTATTTATGAAGAAATACTTCAGTACTCACTGAGGTTGTGGTTGTCCTTCTTCTGTCTCTCTTTGATCAGAGCTTTCGTTTCCACATCTACAGCAACAACAAATACATGACATTTTAAAGACTTAACAGCCGTAGAACTAGAACAACTGAACAATCTCCATATGCTGATGATGACCATGTGATATGACTGAAAAAGACTAGCCGGTGAACCTACTAGTTTTCACAATGAGGAACAGTTAATGTAAACCTTAATGGTTTTATTGTTTCAGCAACAAACAACAGGAGACGGAGAAAAGATCTAAACTGATGGTTTAAACTAAATGTTTAAGAACTGTTGACTCAATAGGAAGTGGGAACTGATGATGTGGGAAAATACGTCTGTGTGTGTGTGTGTGTGTGTGTGTGTGTGTGTGTGTGTGTGTGCCCATGCGTGTGTGTGTGTGAGGAAGTGTGATGTTGACTCATCAAAATGAAGAAGAACAGATTTTTTCAGTGCAGAAAACAGGGAAACTCAGGGGGAGGGACTTCACTCTCAGAGCTCCGACATCACAGCTGTGTTGTTATTGATCCTGTATGTTGTGTTAACTCAGACTACACATTTTAATCTTCCTTTTTGCACAACAAGAACCTGAACTTAAAAAATATATGCTAGTAATGTTAATGAAAGGTCCTCCCAAGTACAGAACTACAGAGTATGTGAGTGAGTATTATATATTCAGTGACCCACCGCTCAGCTCTGTCTTGACTGTGTGCAGCTCAGCCGGGCAGCTGTTGCTAACGGTGATGGTGGGTGTTGTCGTCCCTCCGCCATACACATCCAGCATGGTCCCCGACACCGGCAGCTGGAACAGACCAACCAGAACACAGAGTCAGCCGCTAATGGAGAAACTGACCAGTCAGAGCGAGTCAAACACACTCCAGAGCATTCTGAGCTGTGATTGGCTGCAGGATGACCACCCTCACTCTCTGCTGCTGAAACATTAGTTTGTCTTCTAATAATCTTTTTTTGTGTCATATTAAATTATTGTTATTGAGTATTGAGTGTGACTTTGTTTGTTTTGTTTCTCTATGAACATTATTTCATCAATATTGTATTCTCACTACACACCTTCCAACCATCCACCTGCACTAGACTAAACTAAACTAAACTAAACTAAACTAAACTCAACTCAACTAAACTAAAGTAACTAAAGTGACTAAAGTAAACTAAAAGTAAACTAAACCTAAACTATACTAAAGCTAAAGCTAAAATAAAAACTACACTGAAACTAAACTAAAGTAACTAAAGTAACTAAAGTAAACTAAAACTAAACCAAACTAAACCTAAACTATACTAAAGCTAAAGCTAAACTAAGAACTACACCGAAACTAACCCTAACTAAACTAAAGTAAACTAAAACTAAACTAAAACTAAAACTAAACTAAACTAAACTAAACTAAACTAAACTAAACTCAACTAAACTAAACTAAACTAAACTAAAACTCAACTAAACTAAACTAAACTAAAACTAAACTAAACCTAAACTATACTAAAGCTAAAGCTAAAGCTAAACTAAAAACTACACTGAAACTAACCCTAACCCTAACTAAACTAAAGTAACTAAAGTAAAGTAAACTAAAGTAAACTAAAGTAAACTAAACTAAACTAAACTAAGGCTAAAGCTAAACTAAAGAACAGGAGAACAGTTGTTGTTATACAAACAGCGGAGATGTCACATGATCACATTTCATCTTAAGGGTTTAATGACCTCAGATTGGAGTCACCAGAATGATTATACATATATATAATGTACATAAAAACCTGGAACATGATGCTGGACTCAGACTGATGCTGGACTCAGACTGATGCTGGACTCAGACTAATGCTGGACTCAGACTGATGCTGGACTCAGACTGATGCTGGACTCAGACTGATGCTGGACTCAGACTGATGCTGGACTCAGACTAATGCTGGACTCAGACAGCTTTCACCCTGTGTTCCTCACCTGTTCATTCATTTACCATAAATATTCAGAGCTTTTCTTCCTGCATAAGTGTTGTCTCCGTTTGTGTGAAGCTCTCTGTTGACTTCACCCAGCAGCACTGGGCGTCAGCGTGATGTCAGACAGATGTTAAATATTAGTTGGACATGAAAATCACCATCAAACCCAGTGATGGGTAACTGTCACCGTGACATTTAGCAGATGTTTAGTAGACGTTGGGTTTTGGTCACAATAACGAATGAAAAAATAACAATAAATGTTGTTGGCCTGGCACATTTGGAAGACCTTGGATTTTGATGACTTAAATATACACTACATAGGATTTGTCACCACTTGAAGTTGGCCCCTCCTCCCTGGCTCAGCAAGAGAGAGAGAGAGAGCAGCGGCGGTCGAGCGTGCAAGAGAGTGAATGAATAGCAGGAAAACGAAGCAGTGGATTATTTTCTGATCGTTTCACAGGGCAGTGCAGTAACTGTGGTGTAGAAGTAAAATACAACTTTTTTTAAATGATTATTATTTATCTGTTCCTGGTCCTGGACCAAGGCAGCTCTGATCTGAAGTCAGTTCGTGTTCCTGCAGACAGTGTGGAATCTGCTGATTGAACAGGAAACCATCTGAAATGATAACAGCTGCCTCCTGCTCACATCACACACAGATAAGTCCAACAGAAACAGTTTCCAGTAACAGGAACAGACTGCACTGTTTGTAACGCTGCACTGCTCAAAGACCTCAGTGACAGAATTTGACATTTACATTTTCAGACTGTCTGTTGCAGAAACCAGTCACAGCTGGTTAGTGAGACAGTCATAGTTAACTGTTGGTTAAAGTTAAAGTTACTGGTTTTTGATGGTGGAGGTTACATCATATATTTAAATGCACTGAATTGTAAATTGATGTATAATGTTGTTATTCTCTCACTGCTCTCTACCTTCTACATTTTTACACCACAGATTTTTCGTTTCCTTATGCAAGTCAAGTAGCAGCATGTTGTCTCCATGGAGCAGTGTGAGCTCAGACTGAGAGGGAAACACAGTTTTCATAACATATAGAAACGACTGGAAACATCAGACGAGTACGTTTACATGTAAAAGAAACTGAGGGTGAGTTATCTGACTGCTGCAGTTACTGGTTAATGTGCAGATTTTATAATAAAACTTCTACTAAACAATCAATTTATAGATTTATCTGTCAAACAACTGTTTATATGTTCATGCGTCTACAATAACAATCCAGTCAACAAGAGCTCTGTTTCAGCTCAGTGATGACTTTCTGAACTAAGGGATCCACTTACTTCCTCCTCCTCTCCATAGTTTAACATTAAAGCAGAAAAAGCTCCTCTCCTGGACCAGTAATCTGACCAGTCTGCAGTCCAGAGGTGGTCAAAGGTCAGAGGTCACAGCTCAAACATTCAAACTGACCTGAAACAACAAACTCCACATTTTACCTCTGATTTAATCCTCCTCTTCTCATGGTCTGGCAGTAAAACTAAAATCCTCATCTTTTCTGATTTCACACGAACATGCACACACACACTAACACACACACACACACTTACATACACACACAGTCAGGCTGAGCAGCTTCTCTTCCTCTTTCTGTTTGGACGACTGTTGAAAAATGGGGAAACGTCTCTTTAAGAAAGAAACAGAAAACCCTCCCAGTGAGCTTCATTATCTGCCTGACACACACACACACAGACACACACACAGACACACACACACACACAAACACACACACACACACACACACACACTCCACCCACAGCTGCTGCAGCAGAAACAAGGAAGACTGGAAAACTGAACTGATATTCCTCTGATAGTTTGTCTCTATCGTCACTTTGGATCAGAAAATAACCCAGAATAGATCTGTTGCTGGAGACAGCTTTAATCCAGATCTAAACCAGCTCTAAACCACTTTTAATCCAGCTGTAAACCAGGCTTAATCCATTTTAAACCAGCTCTAAACCAGATCTAATCCACTTTTAAACCAGCTTTAATCCAGTGTATTTCCTGTGTGTTTCAACGTGTGTTTCCCATATATTTCCCCTGTTTTTCCCATACGTTTCCCATGTGTTTCAATGTATATTTCCCAAGTACTTCCAGTGCGTTTCTCTTGTGTTTCTCTTGTGTTTCCCGTATATATTTCCCATATGTTTCCTGTTTTTTTTTTACCGTGTTGGCGAGCTGTAGTCCAGAGTCAATCAGTGTCAGAAATTCATCATTCAGGCTCGACTCCAGACTGATGATGTCATCGATGACAGTCCCTTCCATCTGAATGAACCAATCAGAGTTCAGATCAGGTCAAACAGCTGAGTGAAAGGTGGTGGACATTAAACACTTAGTGTATTACACATGGAGTGGGGGGGGGGGGCATCTGAACCACACCTGAGACACATGGATGGATTATCAGACAACAGGCCCCTGCATACAGACACATAAAAGGCCCCTGACTTCTCTATATAGGAGCAAGGCCCCCAGACTGAAAGAGATGCCAAATGACTACAAGTGATGCTTTGTGATGGATTTAGCAACACCCTGAGTTTTCCTATGAGTTCTCTCCTGTTTGTTCCTGTGTGTGTGTGTGTGTGTGTGTGTGTGTGTGTGTGTGTGTGTGTGTGTGTGTGTGTGTGTGTGTGTTGCAGCTCTGACTCAGATCCTCTCTAACAACTGATTCAGCAGACTACGATTCAAACAGGAAGTATTCTGCTGAGTTCACTGAAATTGGTTAACTGCTCCTTTAATTGTGACATTATATGTGTGTATATATATATGTATATATATTTGTATTACTTTCTGTTTGCCATCTGCTGGTTGTAGCCCGGGGGTGGGGCACAGCAGGGGGGAGTGGCTTGGTGATGGTCCAGCTGGTTCCTGATTGGCTGTCTTGGTGGTGATGGCGGTCTGTGTGGTGGAGAGGTACTGACGCACCTGCTGCCTCTGTGCCTGCTGGATGTGATACCTTGTGGGGTTCTCCAAGTGAGTCTGCACCTGAGGGACACAAGGAGACAGGTATTTTGCAGATGCATTATGGGAAATGTAGGATCCAGTGTTTCTGGACTAAAAGTCTTTTTTTATTCTGTCTCTCACAACAATGACTGACTGATGTGACAATCACATGTCTGTTTAACCAGGTCAGAACAGAATAGACACAATAACCTGAATTCTCTGTTGATTTTATTTCATTTCATTTATTCATTTTTTTTCTTTTTCTGTTGTTTTCAGCTTGTTTCTATTTACCCATTTCTTTATTGGAACATACAATAATCTAATGTATAATCATAATTCAGATCAGATATAACTACACCCTGACGTGTCTGAACATTGTAGTGTTGTAAATAAAGTTTTCTGATGAAACCCCCTCTCTCTCCTACCTTGAGCACCTCCACAGGGACCTGAGCAGGAGGTCTGCAGGAGGAGGAAACAGACACAGATATGGGGGAGGAGGAGTCATTTGAGCGGAGCAGCTGCTGCTGCGCCTCTTTCTGCTCCTCCTCCAGAGCCTGCTGACGCATCAGATCCTGACGCATCAAAACCCTGCAGGAGAAGAGAGGAGGAGAGGAGAGGAGAAGAGAGGAGGTGCAGGTTATCATCACTGTAACTGTCATCCACCTGCAGGAACAGAGCACCCTCTGCAGGATGTTCAGGTAGAGACAGAAAGAATAAAAAAAGACAGGAGATGAAAAAAGAGATGAAACGATAGAGAGGCACAGAACAAGACTGAGATATAAGAGATAGATGACAGATCAGAAAAGAAAGAAAGAAAGAAAAAAGAAAGATAGAAAGAAAGAAAAAAAAAGAAAGAAAGAAAGAAAGAAAGAAAGAAAGAAAGAAGTGTGTGTTGTTATGTTACCTGGATGACATGACTGTCGGCAGTGAGGATGAAGAGGAGGAAGAGGAGGAAGCTGCTGCTGATGTACTGAGGAGAGAGAGAGATGATGACGTCATCACATGACATCATGCTGTCACCTGTGCTACCTGACCTTCACTGATTCTCTCCACATGAACGAACAAAGGTTAATTTACAACCACAGACTGTGGAATCATTAGTGACACCACTTAACAGACTGAGGAGCTTTTTGACCACAATGTGAGCCCGTAGGATTCAGTTGATCCTGGTGACTGATGTAACAGAGGTCATAGGTCAGAGGTCAGAGGTGTGTGTGTGTGTTACCTGATGCTTATTGGCTGACTCTTGATCTGGTAGAAGGTGTCGCAGCCTGATGGCAGCAAACTGTCGACCTCGATGTCAGCGACAATCCCAGACTCCACCCTGACAGAGAGAAAGAGCCAGTCAGACACCTCAGACAGACACAAGACTCAAAGACTCAGAGTCTTCAGGGTGAGACAGGAGGGTGAGACTATGAGAATAAAACTATAGACAAATGTAACCATGGTGACATGAGTTCAGCCTGGAAAAGAATCACAACAGCATCAGGGACAAAGACCGATATCCTTACAGAGACCAGAGACCAGATCCATCCATACAGAGACTATAGCGATGCACTCACACTGGACATGTGTTGGCCAGCTGTGGCCAGTTGTGGACTGGATCCCTGTATATTTCACCTGTGTCTACCTGTTGTGTTTTGTCGGTCTCTGTAAATCAAGGTGAATTCATGTTTGAATGTTGTTAAAATAAAACAAAGTGAGGCAGGAAAAAAGAGCTGCAGTTCCTCTGACGACCACCAGATGCTGCTGTGACCCAGCTGCAGCAACAAATACACTTCACACACTATCACAAACTCAATGTGTGTGTGTGAGACAGAGAGAGAGATAGAGAGAGAGAGAGAGAGAGAGAGAGAGAGAGAGAGAGAGAAAGAAAAAGGTGCAGCTTCAGCTCCAGAAATATTTTAATATTGACATTGCACACCAGAGAAGAAGAACGCAGAGAAACAACATCTGTCAGCTGCTGGTTTCACTGCTTTCAACCCAATTCCTGTGTGTGCGTGTGTGTGTGTGTGTGTGTGTGTGTGTGTGTGTGTGTGTGTGTGTGTTTCTGCTGAGTCACTCTCTAATCCAGCCTCCACATGGAGCTATAGACACACCTCCTTTTTCTCCTCCTCCTCAGTCAGCAGAGTCACACTGTCTGTTGACCCAGAGTCTGACTGTACACATTAACCAAGACTGAACCAGTGTTTGTGTCCTCCGCTCACACACCTGATATACAGGTGTTGGGTTATGACTCTATTGACACTGTCACATCTGTCCCAGATGTTTCAGGACAGTTTCCAATGACAGCTGCATGTCGGTGTATCTGGGGAGTGGTGCAGGTGCTGACACTGTTCAGCCTCCACAGACCAGAGGAGAGAAGATCTGAGGTGATCAACATGAGGCTTCACTCCTCTCATTAATACTGTGACCTCAACCATCAGCAGGAACGCCTGCCTTGGCTTTTAAACTCAACATTCATCACAACAGTTGAGTTCACATCCTGTCTTTTTTATAACAAGCACAAAGAACAAGACATGAAGTGTAACCAATCAGAAACTCCTGTCAGACTAATGTCAGGGGAGAGGTCAGAGAGGTTTCTGTGGAAGCAGCCGAACACAGCCCACACTGTAAAATGTGTTGCTGTTAAAACAAGCAGATGTTGTTGATGGTTGAAAACATCTGGAAACAGTTTGAACTGAAGACTGAGCAGAAACACTGTTCTTCATCACTTTCATCATCTTCATCACCTGAACTTCAACACCTTCATCACAGCATCCTGACAGACGAGACACTAAAATACTCTTCGTCACCTCCACCCTCCTCCTCCTCACATCTCTTCAGTCAGACAGTTTAAACACAAACAGACCAACAAGCAGAGACAAGTCTGTTTTTACTTTTGCTTTCTGTCTCACCACCCACATTTATGTGTGTGTGTGTGTGTGTGTGTGTGTGTGTGTGTGTGTGATAATCTCGGATGACTCATTGCACCAGGAGGCAAAGAGGATCATAGGTCAAAGGTTAGACAGTAACAACAACAACCCTCCTGATACAAGCCTCAGACCGGCTCAGTGTGTCTCTTTCATCATCGTCATCATCGTCATTATAAGGATCACAATACACACTCACACACACACTCAGCATGTTAACATCAGAACAACTTTTAACTTGCAACCCAGATAGCTGGAGAGCACTTCAAACCAAACTCCATTCATAAATCCGGCTATTTAAGGTTCAGCTGCCTTTACAAAGTCTAATGTCCAAACCAGTCTGAAGTATATTTTCAGCTCTGATCTCAAACAGTATGTTCACCAAGTTCAAGCTGTTTGTTGTGTTGAATACCCACTCCACTGAATATACTACCTGAGATTTAATACAGACACATCAAGTAAGTGACATGTGTGAAGGTTTGACGTCATGTGTCAGATTATCAAAGACTGCGGGGTGTTCCTCTGTTATCTTCATCATCATCATCAACAGTTATGATAGTTAGTTTAACTGGCAGCTGTCTCGTGGTCATGGGCGGCCCGTCATGCATTTTAAAATCAGCGTGATTTCTCGCTCATTTATTTGTCTAACAAACGAGAATGAATAATTTACCTTAATCCTTTTGAACTACAGTTCTATTCGGCATCTATTAAGACACAGAAAAACATTTGTTTATATAGGAATTTTAATGTTATCAAATTATCTTGTCATTTATCTCAGCTGCACCCGCAATAAATGTTACTTGGCATAAAATTGAAGCAAAGTGGTTGGTGAAGAATTTAATGGCCGATTTCACCAGAAGAAACTATACATATAAATCACGTCTTCATTGATGGTCAGTACGATATGTCTTAGTACTGATGAGCACAGCGGCGCTAAAACTACACATCTTTGAACGGGGTTTGGTTGCAGCTGCTCCCCGCAGCAGGAATAACGGTAACTCCCAGAACTTCCGGACTCACCGGACCAGATTGAGTGTTTCAGCCGAGTCCAGGATGACAAACACGGTCTGCGGCTGTAGGATCCCGGCCTCCTGCTGCTCCTGCTCGGCTCCGGTTCGGCTGTGCTGTCCGGTCAGGATCTGGTCCGGGCTTAGAGCTGACATTTCTCCAGAGACAGAGACGTTTAAACGAGCAGAGACCGGACTGAGGATCAAAGTGTTGTGAAATCACTGCAGCAGAGACAGAAACATGTTCAGTCCAGCAGAGACCGTCGGACCTAGACCCGGGACCCCTGTGGATAAAACCAGGACCAGCAGGAAGACCAAGGCACCAGAAGAAGATCAAGAACAGGTCTCAGGTTCAAGTTCGCTGCCGAAGGAACCCAGGCGCCCTGAACACTGAACCACAGACTGTTCGACAGACAGACGGGCAGACAGCTGTGAGCACAGAACTACAACACACAGATCAGACACAGTTCACCCAGACACACACACACACACACTTCAACTTCATCGTCCACACACACAAGACACTAAACACTGCATCGGATTTAACAGACACTTCAGACTGACACAACAACAACAACAACAACAATGATAATAATAACAAGAGAAATAGTTATAATAATAATAATAATAATAATAATAAATGCAAAGTTCCCACATTCCCTGTAATGAGGTCTGTGATTCTCTATAATCAAATGTTGTCTGTTGAGACTGAAACATCAGTTAATTTTATTAGAATTATAGAATTATTACTTAAATTATTTACTTTTAAATGATTTCCACCCATGTTGATTCATGTGTATGTGACAGCAGTTTTTCTAACTGATTGAAGTATCTTCTACATTTTCTGTTTCTATGCGATAGTCACCTACAAGAGGCGGGTCTCTCCGCCTGGACTGAGCTCTCTCCGACCAATCAGCTGTTGCTCTGGTCACTGCCAGCCAATAGGAATGCGGCTGGGTTCTTAGACAGCCAATGAGCTGCTGCTGCGCCTCGGGGCTCAGAGAGTGAGGCAGAGTGAGACATCTTGTTTATCTGTCTCTGGTGTTACGGGAAGTGGCGGGGGGGTCGGGGGGGTGACGTCAGTCAGCTGATCTGCCGAGCTCAGAAAGACAGTAGAGCTGACCAATCAGAGAGGTGAGGAGGGGAGCGGAGGGAAAGTTTTCATTTTTACTATAAGTTTCATCAGCGCTGGGACGTCACAGATTCTACGACACACATGATGAAATAAAATTAATGCACATGAGACAATAATAACAGTATTAAGACCTGAAGCTGTAGAGCATGTTTAGTTACCTGCAGCCGCTGGAGGAAGATTAAACACTTCACTGTTAAAATACAGAACATTCAAAAATACAGACGTCATCATAAAAATGTCCTGATACGAATTGAAAAGTTCCTATTAGCCTTTATATTTAATTACTGGGTTATTGTTAAAGTGTTGGAGGAAGAACTGCGTCTTTATTGGGTCTCTAATGAAGGTAAAGCATTAGTGTAACGATGTAAACACACTGATGATGTCAATTAGCTTGTGTTTTATTTTGAAGTATGTGATGAGGGCTGTTTTGTTGCTACAGTCTAACCCCCCCCCCCCCGAATAAAAGCACTGGAGACATTAATATTTGTATAGAATATGTCACATCTTTACCTGCAGTCTCAGGTATCACCTGTTTCCTGCTGACGTCACTAGATGGTGCTGCTGCTTCATCTGTTCATGTTCGAAACAACTCAAAGTTTACTGAATGACTGACAGCAGTAGTAGCAGAAGTGCTAAACAGTGACAGTAGAAATACTTGCAGTCACGTAAACAGTTTTCATGATTTTATTTCATTTATAACCTCATAAACAATTCTCCTTTATTTTCTTATAGAAGGGCATGATGGGAAACAGATATGGACAGGATGGAAGGCAGTGGCCGGCCACTAACCAATAACCTGCAATCAATAATCAATAATAAGAAGATACCAGAACTACAAGGAGATGAAAAAGACACAACCATGCTGCTGTTACACCCGGAAAGAGAGAGAGAGAGAGACAGAGACAGACATGGTGGTGGGTGCTGTTGTCATGGTAACTTGAGTCTAGAAGTTGCTATGGTAACATGGTAACCAGCACTGGGGAATGAGGCTCTGGGAACCTGGAGGTCACCATGGTAACATGCTGCTCCAGAAACCTACAGTAACTGCACGGACTGCAGTTACTGTAGCAAGAAGTCAGAGATAATAAGGATGTCAATCAGCTACATGACATCACCACCTAGTCCTCCTCTGATTGGTTCTTTAACAGCCATATTAGAAAAATGTACCCATACCCATATAAACATTGTGTGGTTTGTTTCAGGTGTGTTTCAGCCTCATCTCAAAGGGGAAATCCTGGTAGTCTCCATGGTAACAGCATGGACAGATTATGAGAACATGGACCCCTGGGCACAGACCGGTAATAGGCCCCCACCCCTCCTGTATAGAACTCCTTATATTGAAGGTGGGCAATCACATTTTTTAGTCTCTTTGTATTTTTTGACTTTGTGTAGCTTTGTGTCATTTAACTGAGCTTTGTAACTTTCAAACATTGACCTCAAACAAAGACTCTGGCCCAGGGGCCCCTGACCTCTCCGTTCAGTAAACATGGGTAACAGCAGCCATTAACAGTCTGTGAAACTTACCATCTGACAGGGTCTGAACAGGTGAAGGAAGTGAGAGAAACACACCTATCAGGATCATAACAGACAGGAAGTAAAAAAAAAAAAAATTCAATATTAAAAATGAGAAATAAATACAAAAGCACAGACTGAACAGTTGAACACTGACAGCAATTGACTCTTCTGATTTGGCACAAGTTCAATAAACTCAGAGACTGTAAGGCAAAAAACTGAATCAGCTGTAAACCAGGAAAGTCACAGATGGACAGTCCAGTGTGACAGAACCAGTTCAAACTGGTTTTAACTACACTGGTCCTAGCTCTAACTGGTCCAAACTGGCTGAAAACATTTCTGTTTGAACCAATAAACACTGGTCTTATTGCAGGTAATAAGTGGCTTTAACTGGTTATAAGTAGAGACGTGTGTTGGGGGAGGGAGCTGGCCAGAGCTAACTTGTGTTAGTGGGAAAAATACTTGAGTATCATTTTGAAAAATCAACCACAACCACAAATTTAAAATCTAAATTTAAAAAACTCCCTCATGTAATAAAAATGTAGTCAGACTCATCTCGAGTCATAACTGCCTCAAACTGGTTTGTAACTGGTTGTGGACTGACGTGGTACAAGACCAAATAACAAGAAATGCTCAGGTTCTAGATACAAGATACAACAAACTATGGTTCAACTATATCATACACACACTGGTTAGAACCAGTTAGAACCAGTCAGAACCAGATAAACCAGTCAGGACGAATTAGGACCAATCAGAACCAGTCAGGACCAGTCAACACTGGTAAGATCTGGTTAGAACCTGTCAGAACCAGTCAGAACTGGTTCCAAATGTCTCTGGCAGCAGAAAACATAAAACTCAAAAAAAGAAGCAAAATTCAGCATCAACACAAATCACTCAGATTAATATTGAAGACATTTTTACCACATCAAAACAACTGCTGAAAATGAACTCTCAGGCTGAGTTACTGGCCATTTCCTTCCACTGAGGGAGGAGAGGACGACACACCACTGGAGCCTGCTTTACACGCCAAAAACACGCCGTGACAACCAGAGCCGTGTACAGACCGAGCCTCAGGCCAGTGGCGGGGGTAGAGCTTAAAGAAGAGCTCAAAATTGAGAGAAATTCAGTTTTCAAAACCTTCCGTTTCATCTCATTGATGTTTAGCCTAGCTTAGCACAAAGACTGGGAGTAGGGGGGGCTGTTAGCCTAGCTCTATCCATAGAGGAATAAAACTCCAAAGCATCAGCTGGTATTTAATGTTGTTAACCAACAGCACAGTGAACAGTGAATTTATCAAGTCGTTAGTTAGACCCACAGCTAGTGTTTACCAGCGAACCACAGATTAGCCTCGTTAGCTAGAGTTATTAGCTCTCGGTTAAAGTAGCATTTAGCAGCTAGCTAGATTAATGGCCTCAGTCAGCAGTGTTCAATATTTTATCAATTTAGCCACCACTGAATTTGCTAATCCTTCAACATTTTCGCTGATTGAGAAGAAGATTCAAAGTTTTTACCTTTTAAAATGATGTTAAAATTTCAGACATAAAACCTGTTAAAATGTTATTGTGTTAAGGTATTGTAGGGTGTTTTTCTTGTTGTTGGTGTTTTTCTTAACAATTTCCCCCTGCCAGTCTTTATGCCAAGCTAGGCTAACTACTTCCTGGACCTCTCTCTATACTGGACAGACAGAGATGAGAGTGGCCTTCGTCTGAGGGACTCTGAGACACTGAACCAGAGGATTTATTAAAATGTCAGATTGTTCCTTTAATCTTTACCCTGTGGAGCCAACATGGCCACTGCTGGACCCCAAACCATCTGCTGGGCTCTGGCTGTGTGGAGATCTGCGGAGTGTGGAGGAACAGCAAGGATTGACCTTTAATCTTTACATAGTCACATGACTGGGGGGAGAGGGTGGGTCACAGGAGAATAAATTATATTTACAAAATGTTTACTCTTTGTTTTCTTCTTGCATCAAGCAAACATCAAACACAACCCAGACTCATAAACACGGAAATATCCAACACTTCTCTTTTCATTTAGATTCATCAGAATAACAATAACAATATTCATAATATTTACTTTTTAACTATCAAAACACTTTGTCCAAAAGCTGTTTACAGAGACAGAAATACTGGACCACTGGAAGTGAAGATGATAAAAACAACTAGTCTTTTCTTCTGGATTCAGCTCCGTCTAATCGCTGGATTCATTTAAAAAATCCAAGACACAGAAACCAGCGGGTCCACCAGACCTGGGTTCAGGGTTCAGTCCAGTCTGGTTTCCGGTTCCTCACAGAGACTCTTCATGTCTCCATCTGCCTGAAACTGTCTTTAAAAACTGACTTTTTACATCCAACTCCAATAATCCTCCACCACCGCCCCCATCTCCTGAGTCTGACATCATCAGTGTCCTGCAGAAACCTTGTATCTCTCAGGTTCATCATTGCAGCTGATTAATTTCACCTTCAGTTAAAAAGTTTAATCCATAAAGTGTCAATGAGGTTTCTCCAGGACAGTGAAAAACCACCTGCACCTGCAGAGTCCACACCTCAGAGCAGAGGATGCTGGGACATGTAGGTGATGAGAAGTTTGGAGGTCAGACATCAGCAGCGAGGTCACTAAGGACAGGAAGTCTTAAAAGCTCAAACACAGAAAGAGAATAGAAATCTGCAGATTTTTTTCTTCAGGGGGAAATTTGAATGAAAAATTAAGAAATGTCTTTTAAGTGCATTTAAAGACGACGGAGTAGTCTTCTTCTTCTTTTAAAACTCTGACAGCGTGTCATCTGTTGTGACAACAGTCTGACAGTTTAGATCCACTTCCTGTTGGAAACCAGCTCAACTTTAGTCTTTAAAAACAGAGAAGAAGAACCTCCTCTAATCTGATCGTCTGAGGTGACAACACCAGCTGCATCATGGCAGGCTGAAGGTCGACTCCTCAGTTCTCAATGGGACTGAACCAAGGTGGGGGGGGGGCTCCATATGCCTGTATGTGCTTGTTAATCCATTCCACACGTTTTCATTGAGAGACGAAGTAAACACACAGTAGAGGTCTTTATGGTCTTTATGGTCTTCATGGTCTTTATGGTCGTCGTGGTCTTCATGGGCTCAGGTGCTACTGATGGACCCGAGTCAGATTGGGTCAGGATCAGCCCCCATCTCCAGACAACGATCATATCAGGTGATTCTGCGAAACCTAACATTACATCATCGTTAGTCTTCACAGACTGTGTGCTACAGTCTGGTTCATGGTGGACAGAGGTTGTTCAGGATCTGGACTCTGGTCGGCTGCATGAAGGTCTGATGAACTGAATATGCACCCACCACCTAGACCCCCACAGCCGAAACTAAAGCAAAAGCCTAATATCTATTCTGTCCTACAGACCTTGGATTCAAACACACAGTGATGACAGAGCTTGTTGCAACTGGAGTCGCCTACAGTTTGTTTAATGGAGGTCTGTTGTTTTTGTTGCAGCACCCTGATCAGCCATTGAGACAAATCACATTAATACATCCAGCAGTGGAAAGACTACCTCCAGCTCTAAAATTGGGCGGTATGACCGTGATTCAGGGAGCCGGGCTGGATTATCTTCAGTCTGGGTCCAGGTGGGGTCCCACCCTGTTGCTGCAGATCCACCAGCCTCCGTAGCTCATTCTCTCATTGCAGGTCGTGGTCTTGGTTTATTGTCCATATTCTCAGATAAATGAGCAGGTTGTGTGGATGCTCAGGGACTCAGGCCAGTGGGACCTGGAAACAGACTGAGGACTGGACCTGATGTCAGGGTTTAAACTGTGAGTTTGAACTTGTCTCCTGAAGCTTTTGAACATATAGTGATAAAGAGTGAACTGACCTTTGACCTTTGTGACTCTGGAGAAGCGCACATTAAATCACTGAACTTACAATAACCGTGGTTGATAAAAAGTGAGTTAGAGACTAAAATATAAATGAACACCACAGAAGAAGAAGAAGCTGAGGAGCTGCAGTGGTGCATCAGTAGACATGTGGTGACTGGGCCCATAATTACAGACACAGAAGCTGATTTTATGAGCTTTATGGATGACTGCATCACAAGAATGGACCAATGAATGAGCTTCAGACTCTTGTTGCCGTGCAGCTGAGGGCGGGATGACCTAACTGGATAAAGTCATTCATTTCAAAAGTTCACATGGGATTTTGGGTCAGTTTTTCTCAATATGATACAACTCTGTCACAGCTCTGGGTGGGGGCGTTTCCATAGCAAATGCAGCAGGGACTCATGGGTACTGTAGTGTTTAGAGACCTTCCACAGATGAAACTGAGGGGAGAAATCCAGGAGACTGCTGTTTGAGTTCTGAGGTTATCATTGAAAGCTTACTGTGAGAATTTACAATGACGACAAGGTAAATGTGTGACCAGAGGCTCCGCCCACCTCACCTCACAGGTGAAACACAGGTGAATCAAGAGAGAGAGAGACGCCATCTTGTGTTGACAGCAAGGAGAAATCATGCAGACGAACCACTTTAAATATACAGAGAGCCCAGAGTGTGTGTGTGTGTGTGTGTGTGTGTGTGTGTGTGTGTGTGTGTGTGTGTGTGTGTTAGTGTGTGTGTGTGTTTAAAGTATATTTCAGCTACGACTGTATGCACTGGTTTTGTACTGGTTTCCAATAGCGACTGATCTTCTTCTAAAGACCCTGCCTTCATCATCGTCATTGTTCCTCATCCAATAGAATCACGTGTTCTCGCAGTCCGCTGCAGCTGCTAGCTCCTCCCCCTCCTCCTCCAGACTCTCCACGATTGGCCGGTGGACCTGAAACTCTTCCCCCCTCCCGGCCCTCAACAGGACATCCATCCATCGCCGCTGTAGCTCCTCCCCCTCAGCGCTGAAGTACAGGGTCAGGTGACTCTGGGAGATCTTGAAGGCGTGGCGTCTCTCCAGGCGGTCACATGACTCAGGTAGAGAGACTTCGAAGCCAATCAGAGGGACACTGCGTTGCGCCTTCACGTCCTGGTGGAGAAACAGAAACATTTCATCTGCGTTCTACACATGGGCGCTTCAGGGTGCATCATGGGTATTATAGCATGGCCACAGACCAGTGGGAGGATTGTGTATCTGTGACTGAGTGACTAACATACCTGTGGAGCGCCATAGATGTAGAGCACCAGCGGCTCATTTTCAGGGATGACAAACCATGCCTTCTGCCAGCCCCGCCCCCCTCCTTTCTCCATGTGGTGAAGAAAACTACAAATCACGCTGTTCTCTGCTGCCAGCGAGGCCTGTTTCTATGGAAACAAGAGTCAGATGATGACATATCAGCTTTCTTCAAAACTCAACTGAGAAATTTTTTAGAAATATCAAAATATCAGCACACACAGCTCACAGTGATATCACAGTGATGTCACAGTGATGCTACACTAACCTCCAGGATGGATCGCCTCCTCTGGGTGCTGCTGGTCAGTGTGGCGGGCGAGGGCAGCACTCCCACCAGTGTGGCATAGCAGTCCACACAAACACGGTTAGTGCGGTTGTTGTCGTACGACAGACGAGCACGGAACTCCGAACATTTACCGCAAACCACCTGGGTTCAACACAGACGATCAGTGAAGGTGTCCACAGGTACAGATGTTTAAATTATATAATACAGACTTGTGATGATGGACTTACATGTCCACAGGCTTTACAGTGGTGCCGTCTCTTGGTGATGGAGTTGAACGGCTCCTGACACTTCATACACAGAGTCACCTCCTTCTCTCTTATCGGAGTCGGCGCACGCTTCCCAAGCTCCACACAGCTCTGGGGGAGACAGGTGTTCCGTAAACAGCTGGACAGATGTTCTGTGTATACTGAAGATCAGTGTGGAAAATGTTTTCAGGTCTGCAAGTGCTGTTCTATCTGCTTATAATACAGTTTGTAGACTGTGTGTGTGTGTGTGTGTGTGTGTGTGTGTGTGTGTGTGTATGTGTGTGTTACCGGGGAGTGAGGTGGTGTGGACTCATCATCTCGTAGAGAACAATTCAGATGTCTGAAGCTCTCCACGGTTTGCTCATGTCTCTGAATAGTCGCCTGGATGGCCTGAACACACGCGCAAACGCACACACACGCGCGCACACACACACACACACACACACACACACACACACACACACACACACACACAGATATAAATACAATACTGATAATTCTCCAATTCATTCATATAAATATCAGAGTCACATGAAAACCAGGTGATGATAAGCTGCTGTCAGTGAGAGTCAAAACTTCCTGTAGATGTTTTACAACAGAAGCCTTACAGAGGTGAGATCCAGCATTGATTTTAATTTAACATTTGCTCAGGAAGTTGTGAGTGTCACTGTCATCAGAGTAACTGAACACCAGACTGTTCATGTGACCAAGCCCAGCAGTGATGTCATAGGGTCCTGTACACCTGTACATCACTGAAGCAAGGTCGGCAGAAACCAGGACAGTGTGTCTACCTGGATCCAGTCTTTCTTCTCATCCTCCGTCCTGCAGAGACACAGACAGGAAACCAGTCAGAAGACAACATAGCTCTGGGATGACTGGTTCCCAGTAACATGCACCTCACTGCAGGAGTAAGGTGTGTGTCTGTACCTGGCCTGTAGCTCCAGGGACCTCTGCTTCCCACACACCAGGAACGTCCTGGGGACTGCAACACTGCTGGTCTCCTTCAGCTGGAGGACAGAGGTCAGAGGTCAGAGCACAGAGGTCAGAGGACAGAGGTCAGATATCAGAGGACAGGGGACTGAAGACAGAGGACAGCCCTCTGTTTCTTACCTCCATGCCATCCACGTCGATGCGAGCGCGCACGCCGTATTTCTGACCAATCAGACGCAGCTTGGGGACGCAATACAGCAACCTGTCATTAAACTGCAGACAGAGACGATGTCACTGCACCAGGTCAAAAGAGGACAGACAGTAGAACAGATGTGGACAGAGGACAGACAGTGGAACAGATGTGGACAGAGGACAGACAGCAGAACAGAGGACAGACAGTTGAACAGATGTGGACAGAGGACAGACAGCAGAACAGAGGACAGACAGTTGAACAGAGGTGGACAGAGGACAGACAGCAGAACAGAGGTGGACAGAGGACAGACAGCAGAACAGAGGTGGACAGAGGACAGACAGTTGAACAGATGTGGACAGAGGACAGACAGTGGAACAGATGTGGACAGAGTGGAGGACAGTAGATACCAGTATGAGGTATCTGTCCTGCGTGGTCCCGTTCTTATTGGACAGTTTGAGGATGTGTCCTTCTTTAATGAGCTCGTTAGTGGGGTTAACAATGTCTTCTTCTCCTCCCAGCAACTCGTACACCTTCAACAACTTCCTCATTCGCTCCTGACAGAGACAGAGACACAGGTAGAGTCAGACAGAACCGCAACACCTGTACGTGATGATGTCATCACCATGGAGAATCAGGTGTCTGTGTGCATTTTTAATTTTTTGATAAGAAAATGTGAATGAAAGAAATTAAATTTAAAAAAAGGCAAATGCTGATAAATGCTGTAACAGACGTCCACTCCTCCAGACAGACCAGCCCAAACAACGGTGGGGGGGGGGGGGGGAGCTGGAGCCACAGAGTCCTGGATTGAGTGTCTGCCAGGACAAACCACTGAGAGTCTGTGAGACTGAGCTGACACTTGAGCTGCAGCTCTCCTCTAATCACTGAGTTAATTAGAGACGACACACATCCTGCTGGGGCGAAGTGGACTCATTCAGCCTGGACTTCACAAGTCCAGATTTCTGCCCTAAGCCTAGAGAACAGTCAGATCACCAAGCACTGGGGAGGTCTGTGGTCTACAGCAACCTGTACCCCCAGGACCACTTAACACAATATAATATAAATATTTTCCTGATATATTACTGGTCTTTTTCTCAAAGACAAAACCAGACTGCAGTTCCCCAGAAGAGACCTGGGGTACAGTACTCCGAGACAGACCTGGGGCTCAGGTCCTACAGAGAAATCAGGTCCCCATACAGAGGTCTGGTTCTTCTCTCAGGGGAGGATGCCCAGGAGAGATGTGGGTCTCAGTCCCTGGAAGAGAACCTGAGGTACAGTTTCCTGGGTCTGTAACCAGGTGGTGGGTGACAGTGACTTCCTGTCCAGCTCACCTGGTTACCATGAGTTTCTGAGGTTTGAGCTAAAGACCTGGCAATCAGGACCAGGGGAAAAAAATTACTGAAAGAAAAAAATCAATCGATCAACAAATCAAAAACATCAGATATTGATTCTGTTCCTGAGGAGTTTCTGTGTAACCTTAATGGAGGAAACGTGATGGAGCTGAATCAAACACACATGAAGGAGCAGTTGAGTTAATGAGTGTAATCAGAGCAGTTCAATTAAAGATGAAGTGACAGTTAATGACAGAGTTTCATCTGAGTCACACTGATCTGTGTGTGTGTGTGTGTGTGTGTGTGTGTGTGTGTGTGTGTGTGTGTGTGTGTGTGTGTGTTACCATCTTCCTGATGGCAGCGTTGGAGTGTTCTGCTGCTGTAGCGATCAGCTCCAGAGACTCTGCAGAGAAGAAGAAGACAGTGTGTTTACAGAGCCAGTCTCTTCATCTGAACCAAAACATTCAGATCCAGCAGAAGATGGTCCAGCAGGTGGTTTACTCAGTCACACCACAAACCTGCAGACACACCGATAACCTGCAGGTAGACCACAGGCCTGCAAACAGACCACAGGCCTGCAGACAGACCTGCAGCATTCAGCAGGTGAGGCAGAGAGCAGGGGACACGTGGCCCAGCTGTGAGGTCCCTGTCATGTTTGTCATCTGCCCATGTCCACGAGTCCCTGTGGACCATCTGTATGCAGCACAAACTTCATGACCATGTGACCTATAGAGTCCAAACTCACTGAGTCTCAAAGACAGAATCATGTCACAGTCACTGGAAAACCTAAAACTGCAGCCAGCAGTTAATCCCCTGACCAGAGGGGAGCAGCAGATCAGGATGTGAGGTCAGAAACAAACTCTGAACAAACCATAGAACAGATCCGGTTCAGCTGCAGCAGCTCCCACTCAGCACTAACAGGTCTGAAGGTCACTGAGAAGAAACCCTGGTTCTCAACCCTGATCTGTCTGACGACAAGGATTTCGATCTGTGTCACAGAGGTTTGATCTACAGTCGTCCTACTGCTGCTTTGATAAATTTAAAAACTCTGATCTTAAATCACTGGTTCTTCAAGGTTCTGGTTCTGAGAAGAACCAGGGCTCATGTTGGATGTTCCTTAAGAACCTCATCTGACCCTGAGAGTCTACACATGAACTGTTAAAGCTAGCAGAGGAAGTGAATGTCAGTCTGTCAGTGCACTTATGTTGGGTGTGTTTGTCTGTCGTACTCTGGGCGTCCCTGTAGTCCGGGGCGTCCTCTGGCAGCCGGTGGAGATAGTCTTTGAGCAGCAGCTCGTAGCGTGGGATCCTCTGAACCGGCTCCAACATGTGGTGCTGCAGAGTCAGGTTACCACAACGCTCCTCCCTCTGCACAAACAGACACACACACCAACACACAAATGATCAGAGCTAAACAGACTAAACAACCACATGACCCTCATCATACTGAGGAGCAGCAGAGATCTGGACCTGGATCTCCTGGATGATGGCTTTGAACTGAGCTGATCTCTCCATCCAGGTGTTAACCAGCTCCATGGCTCGGTCGAAGTTCTTCACATACTCTCCGTACATCTTCAGGAAGGGAGCCAGCTTCTGCAGGATGTCCCCAATTCGTGGGTTCAAATCCCTGCAGACAAAGGAGGATCAGAGTCAGAGCAAGTCCTGAGGAGGACCAGGACCAGGACCAGGACCAGGAAACTCATCCTCACCACTCCTCCATCCGCTTCTGCAGCGCCGGCAGCAGGAACTGCTGGTGGAAGCAATAGATGGAGCAGATGTTGGAGAATATTCCCTGAACCACATCGCAGGGGAAAGAGGAGCGAGACCGGGACTCCTCCAGGAGTCTGGCACAGAAGACCTGCAGGAGCAGAGCAGGGGCCGGTTTAGAGACCAGTCCAGGACACCCCACCCTCCTACACCTGTAAAGACCCCCACCCTCCTACACCTGTAAAGACCCCCACCCTCCTACACCTGTAAAGACCCCCACCCTCCTACACCTGTAGACCTCCACCCTCCTACACCTGTAAAGACCCCCACCCTCCTACACCTGTAAAGACCCCCACCCTCCTACACCTGTAGACCTCCACCCTCCTGCACCTGTAAAGACCCCCACCCTCCTGCAGGAGTAGGACCCGAGACTGAGACTCAGAACGACTCCACAGCTGAAACTGTTAACACCAGTAAATACTGTGAGGTTTCCGTGGCAACAGTGACACAGTCAGCAGTGTGACAGAAGAAGAGGTGGTCCATGTTCAGGGCAGGTGACTCACCTGGTCCAGGAGGTGGAGCTTGGAGACATAGGCAGTCTCTGTGTGCAGCAGCTCGTTGGCGATGTTGAAGACCCTCTGCTGCACCGACATCTGGATGGAGACACGGCGTCAAACATCTGCACAAACCAAACATCACAGAAAACAGAGACTTTGACTCACCTCAGCAGAATCCTGCCTGTCTGTCTTGGGGGGTGGCAGCACCAGAGTTAGCTCAGCCTCCTCCTCCTCCAGGTCACTGTCTCCCTCCTCAGAGAATTCCCTCCTCCTCCTCGCCGCTCCTCTCACCTCCCCCTCTCCTTCCCCCTCCCCTCCCTCCCCTGCGTACGAGGACGAGCTGGAGAGGCGGGGCAGGAGGGCGGGGCTGCAGGGATAAGCCACGACCCCGTCATCCACACCTGTGAAGCAGAGCTCCTCGCTGTGTGACGGAGAGCTGATGCTGTCAATCCCGCTGTCCCGATTGGCCAGCTTCCCGTCAGTCTGTGACGAGGGGAGGGACAGACGCTCCGAGGGGAGCTCTGATTGGTCGAGCGGCTGCTGCTGCTGTGGCTCCCTCATTTCCACGGCAACCACATCATCCTCCAGGTGTTTCTCTGAGGCGCTGTAACCCGACTCCATGGACAGACGCTTCTGATGGAGGTCGTCACGACATGCTGCCACCAGCTCTTCATCATCATCATCATCATCTTCATCATCATCTTCATCATTATGTAGTTTTCCTTCCTCTTCCTCAATCCCCTCTGTGATTTCATCGTGATCTTTGACTTCAGAGGGCAGCTCCTCATCATGTGGGGGAGGGGCGGGGGATGATGACGATGGTGGTGACGAAGGTCGAGAGGAGGAGAGGGAGGAGGGGGGGTCAGTTAAGCGGGGACAGAGAGCCCCCCCAGTGATGTCAGGAACCACGATGATCTGCTCACTGCAGACACACAATAAACACAATAAACACTAAGTAAAATCTCATTAAAATCTTAAATGATGACATCACACCTCCTCTGACCAGTCAGAACTCACCGCTCAAACTTCTCAATGAGTGACAGGACACAGGTCGGGGAAGCAGTGCCATCGGCACGGGTTGGCAGAGTCCGGCCCCCTCGGGGGTCCGCTGGGAGGGGTCTACAGGGTGGGGGCGGAGGGAGGGGCTTCTCTGGAGCCCTGGGGCGTGGCCTTGACCCCCCCACCTGCTGCTGGAGGTGGGGGGGCTTCGGGGGAACTATGGAGGGCGGGGTCACAAGTCAGTTAGTGATGTCATGGATGTCTTTGATCTTTAAATAAAGACAAATAAATATTTAAAATGAAGTTTACCCTGAGGTTTGGGCCCCGGCAGCGGCGGTCGGCTCTTGCTCAGTGGTGCTATTGTGGTAGCTGGCAGCTCCGGCGGCCCTTTGTCATTGACCAGCAGCAGCCCAATAGCAGACCCTCGGCGCTCCGTTAACCCCGCCCCTCCCTCCAGGGAGGCGGGGCCTGAGGAGGAGAAGCTGGGCCCCGGGTCAGAGCTCGGCTGCTGGGGAGTGTCAGCGTCCAGCACCCCCTGGTGGCCGCACGGAGAGCAGGACGGCTCCAGAGAGAGACTCTTAGTCAGCAAGCTGGGACTGGAGGAGGAGGAGGGACCTGGGGGGAGGGGGTCAAAATGATGATGATACAGGAGAAAGGCCACAGCCACACACTGCCATAATAGAAGCCTCTTGTCCTATTTGACTAGGCAAAAAGTTAATCCCACAAACTCAACAGGGAGGGTCCAGATCCAGACTGAAATACAATTCACTTCAGACGAGAAATAGAATTTCCGGGGCGTTGTGTGTCTAAGCAGGCGCCCCATGTGTAGAGGCTACAGTCCTCGCTGCAGTTGGCCCCGGTTCGAGTCCCGCATCGGACGGCCTTTGCTGCATGTCATTTCCCCTCTCTCTGCCTCCCCATTTCCTGTCTCTCTACTGTACTATCAAATAAAGGCATAAAAAAGCCCAAAAAATATACTTAAAAAAAAGAAATAGAATTTCAGTACAAACTGAACAACCTGGGAATGACACACCTCTGTCAGGTCACCTCACACAACTCACCTGTCAGACCTCACCCATCTCACTCACATCCTACATCTGATTTAAGCAGGAGTTGAATTAAAACCGTGACTGACTGTGAAAACTTTGTTCAAGCACAAGTAGAGTAAGAAATACCTGTTTCATACAGATCTGGTTTCAGGGTTCAGGTTAGACTCATGTTCTGGTTCAGGTTTAGGTTAGTGTTAGGTCGAGGTTAAGGATGGAGGTTGGTTTAGTTGTGATGGTTATAGTTAGAGTAAGGTGTGTGTGTGTGTTGTGTGTGTGTGTGTGTGTGTGTGTGTGTGTGTGTATGTGTGTGTGTGTGTTCTAATCAGGATTATCAATAAAGTTTGAAGAAGTCTGATGTCCTTGACTCAGCAGTTTTATCTTCACAGCTTCATTCAGCTGAGCTGAGACAGTCTGTGGATGAAATCAGCTGATTGTAAAAACAGCCTACACACAGACACAGACACAGACACAGACACACACACACACACACACACACACACACACACACACACACACACAGTAATAGCTTCCATATGACGTCTGGTTGTTGGAGCTGACAGAGACGTTTGTGGTCTGTTAATGGCTGCAGCTCATTGGCTGAACCTCGGTGCTTCCTGGCAGCTGGTTGGCTAAAAGGAATAATTTAAAACAACAATATCAATTTCAAAATAAACCCGAAACATCAAGACCACAGTTATGTGAAACTCTCTGTTATGTGACACAGCTACTGTACTACAGCTCCTATGAGGCTTTGGCTCCAGGCCAGTGAGTGACTCAGGCATCAGAGCCAAGTTATCATCATCATCATCATCGTCGTCTAATTAACCATAATCACACAAACATTCAGTCCGCATTTCATGACCTTCCTAAGCACAATGTTCCTGTGAACACTGTGCTGTAGTCAAACTCTACTCTGAACTAAATACAAACTGGTTAAATCATGATTCAAATCCAACAACAGGTCATCAGTCCTCAAGGTCATCAGTCCTCCAGGACACAGGCTGATTTTCTGTTTTCTGCTGAGTCGCTGTTTTCTTTCTCCTCTCAGGCTGATGAATTATTCATGGGGGATCAGAAACCGGTCAGATGATCAATACTGCAGCTACATCAGCTGTGGATAAACTTATTGATTATTCATCACACTGACTGGCTGCATTTTACTAGTCAGGACCATCGGATGCTCTGTTGGTTTCAGTTACATCTGTCAGGCTGTTCTCACTGCAGACCTTCATCTTCCCTGTCAAACCCTCTGACCTCTGACCTCAGCATCAAAGGATACAACCTCAGAGGACTCTGCTGATCTGATTGGTCGATGCAGCTCAAGTCCTCCAAACTAAACAACCGCATAGATCATACGTCCCAACCCTCGGATACGACTCAGAGGAGATTACAAGCAGCAGGTGTACCAGACTATCATCGTCATGGTAACAATAAGAAACACACGGTTTAGGTGGATAAAAAAAACAACACTTCCTATCAGTTTCCAGTCTTCTGTGTCAGTCCACCTCCTCCTGACTTGGACTCTGTCACCTGATTTCCTCCTTTGCTCCCGTCATAATAACAACAGCCACTAGAGGTCGCCCAACAATACAACGTTACTATGGGTCATAATAATGTAATAAAAGCATAATATAATATAATAATATAATAACAGCTGCACAAATGAACTGTGGGCTGTTTTTTACAGGACAAATGTAAATGTGTGTGTAACTCATGAAGTTCATACAGTTCTCACAATGTAAATGAGATCAAGGAAATGAGTGTAAGTCAATGTAATGTCCCCATAATTGATGGAAACACCACTGTGTGTGTGTGTTAGTCCTCGTACAGAAGTCTATTAATAACAATGGACTCAGTCTGATTGAACATTGAGTGGACTTTCCTTCAGTTATTTTGCTGTTTGTTGTCAGTGATCCAGTCAACCCACCACACTACATTACCCAGAATTCTTCCATCACCAACAAGTCATAGCTTCCAGTTTGAAAAACCTGATTCAGTCCTGCTGGACGGTGTGTGACCGTCGGCCAGTTTGAGCATGGTTTATTTAGTCGGTAGGTTAGTTGGTAGGTAAATTGGTAGGTTAATTTGTAGGTAGGTCAGTAGGTAGGTCAGTAGGTAGTATGGGTTAGTTATCAGGTAGGTAAGTTAGTAGGTAGGTTAGTTATTTTGGTAGGTTGGTGAATAGGTTAGTTAGCAGGTAGGTTAGATGGTAGGTAGGTAGGGCAATAGGTGGGTTAGTTATTAGGTAGGTTGGTAGGTAAGTTAGTTGGTAGGTATGTCAGTAGGTAGTACAGTAGGTATTTTAGTTGGAAGGTTAGGTAGTAGGTAGGTTAGATGGTAGATTAGTTGGTAGGTAGGTGGTTTGATCTATAAATGTGTACATTGGTCAGTTGGTCAGTGGGTCAGTCAGTACGTAGAAATGAAAGTCAGTGGGTCAGTGGTGGATTGGTAAGAAGAAGTGATGGTGCTCCTGCAAAATAGTGTTGCAGGGAAACTTGTCTTGGTGGAACATTTAGACATATGGAGGTGAGTTCCGTCATTAAATCAGCTGATTCTCCTCAAAGAAAACACAAAAAACAGTCAAGACGTACATTGACTGTGTTACTGCACAGGATCTAGATCTTCATCAAAACTCACCATGTTCAGCGTGTACAGCACGCTGCAGGTCTGAGGTTGTTGTTGTTGTTTCCTGTAGGGAAGGGGATTTTAAAAACAGTAACAGGCTGGGGAAGAGGAGAGAGAGGAGAACTAGACGCCCACTGACAGGTTCATGTCTACAGCCTACATCAAGTGAGTCAGACTACAGGAATAATAATGTCCTCACAGTATGTTATCCAGGAACTGACCACATGTGTGACTTCATCAATGTGGCCATGGCAGGCCTGAACCTGTGCCTGCGTCTGAACCGCTGAAACCAGCACCACCAGTAAGAAAAGCACAGTCCATTCATTGTCACTGTACAATAACACGACTTAAGAACCAATGTAGAGATGTAGAGCTCACTACAGACAATGGAGAACTAAAAGAACTTAGAACAAGATCCAGTGTGCGCCCATCAGTGTGTATACACTGCCTATACATACATGTGTATGTGTGCTGTTCACTTACAGGTCCACTGTTTGGTTCAGGACATCAGTCAGTAGGAACATATGTTGGTAGATAGTTAGGTCAGTCTGCAGCGTCTTTGTTTCAGTCAGTTAGCTCCGCCCACACAAACACACCAGGACATAAATAATTTTTCTCCTTGAAACAGATTCTGATCAATATTTCTGGCATTAAAGTCTGGGAAGGTGTTTTTTCTTCTCTTGTGTTAGAGCTAAGCTAACAGTTTACAGTTTCCTCCTGCTTCTGGGCTAAGCTAAGCTAACTACGTCCTGGACCTCTGTTGGTGCACAATGAGACAGAGAACAAGAAATGTTGGACTGTTCCTTTAATACATCCAGTCTGATGCAGCACACACACACACACACACACACACACACACACACACACACACAGATGTACTGTATGTCAGTGAGTGATGAATGTTGTATTGACGATGTCAGAACCAGCTGCTGCAGCTGAACAGAACAGAACATTTGCTTCATGAAAATCAAAATATTCTCTCTGCACCTTCACAACTGCAGAATACCAGAATACAGATCTGTGATCTACAGTCCAGCTCCGTGTGCTGAGCTCACACAACCATCAGGACAAAATCCACCATTCACCTGTCACCCATCTGTCCATTAATACACTATATACAATACATGAGGTTCTAAAGATCGTTAAGTCATCCTTTAGGATGTTTTGGTCATTAAGGAGGTTCTAGTGGTCCTTTAAGTGGTCCTATTGATAATTGACTGGTTATGGGGGTCATTAGGGTTCCATTAATCCTCAAGAAGGTTCTACAGCTCCTTAATGTAATTCTAGAGGTTCTAGAGTGGGTTCTACAGGTCCTTTAGGTGGCTTTAGAGGTCTTTTAGAAGGGTCTATGAGGACTTTAAGTAGTTCCATTGGCCACTGAGGTGGTTCTAGGTCATTTTAGGTTCTAAGGATGTTATTGAATGGGTTCTTTGTGTCCTGTATTTGGTTCTAGTTGTCCCTAGGGATGTTCTAGTAGTCATTGCAGAGGATCCACAGGTGGTTCTAGAGGTTATTTAGGAGGTTCTATGAGGACTTCCAATGGCCACTGAGGTTTTAGATGTCTGTAGGTGGTCCTAGTTGTTCTTTAGATGGTTCTTGTAGTCACTAAAGAGGTTCCAGGTTCTAATCATCATTTAGGAGGTTGTAACGGTCATTTATTGTGGTAATTAAAGTCACAGAGGAAGTTCAAGCATATGGAACGTGAATTGGTCCAAAACGTATATTTTGACATCCGCGGTAAGTCAAAATTGCACGTCTAAAGACGACAGAAAATAGACATTATTAATAATAATTTTATTTAATTCACTGATTACAATGTTGCATTGCCTTAGCTTGTCTTTCACAAGTTTAATTTATTCAGTCAGGAGCTTTAACTAGAACTAATTCTTGATACCCCGCCGCACGAATTGACTGTCCCAAATACTGTTTCACAGTTGCATATAAGACATATGATTGCTGTTGACACATGACCACAACGTATACACACAGCACAACGTAGCACCCCTGTCAAAAAGAGGTGGGTATGTTGACGCCAACCAATAGCATGGAAGCACTGATGGTCCAAACGCCTTAAGGACGCCTCAAAATAGACATTTTGGACCAATCCGCGTTCCATACTAGCAGGTCTTGAAGAGGTTCTAGTCATCATCATACATGTTCTAAGTGGATTTGTGGTGATTATTGGGATTCTGTAAGTTCTGTACATTGTTTAGGAGTCAGTGTTCATAGAGGGAGTTCTGGTTCTAGTGTGGTCCATCAGACCTGATCCCATGCCAGCTGTTCTGCTGCATTACTGCCTGTGTTCACTGGAGTTCCTGATCCAGATCAGACACATATCACATTTCAACACCAGGCAAAGGTCTGAACAGACCCTGATCCACCAACAACAGAACCTTAGGCTGCTCCACCTGCAGGTTCCACCTTCACCACCATTTTAAGGGTTAACATGAGGAGATTCTGCTCCCTGTGTGTGTGCGTGCGTGCTTGTGCATGTGCGTGCTTGTGTGTGTGTGCATGTGTGCGTGCGTGTGCGTGCTTGTGCATGCGTGTGTGTGTGTGTGTATGGTGGAGGGGGTGTGTCCGTCTGTCTGCAGAAACAAACCAACACTGCACACACAGAACACACACTAATTATTAACACCACCTCCATCCTGCTGTTGATCCACGTTTAAAATCAATGGACACCCCCCACCACCCCACCCCCACACACACAGTCTGGATCCTGTCTGTGTAGAATCTGACTGATGCTCATGTGTTGATGGAATAAAACGTATTGAACATTGATCAGCTGATCTGGGAGCAGCATCAGAGCCTCACATCTGGCAGACGCAGTATCATGCAGCCATACTAGCCTACATTCACTGCGGCGAGATGTCGGTCAGTGTGTGCGCGTCCATGACAGCCTGTGTGAGCGCGCTGTCATTCCCAGCCCCCCCCCCATCATCAGATTATTTTCATTATCATTATGATATTTCTGTATAACTCAAATAAAAATCATTCGCGGTGGTGATGAGGCTGCAGCTGTGTGCGCGCCGCCATACGCGTGCACGCGCTCGTGCAGCGGTTATCAGCAGCTACATGTATGTGTGTGTGCGCGGTGCAGATTCGTGTATGTGACAGTGTGGACTCACCCCTGGTCAGACTGCTTCTGTCCATGTACATCGCGCAGCAAAACACAAATCCGGTCATTAAAGAAAATGTTGGTGCGGGGAGAGAGCGGCTCTCCCGGTCCACAGCAGGAGAAGAAACCGGGTCAGCTCCACACACACACAGGCACACGCTCGCACACACTCACACACACATACACACACACACAGAGGCACGGACCGGACCGGAGCGGAACGGTTCGAACCCACAGACACACCGACACACCGACTGCAGACGGACCGCAGACCGACAGGCTGCCGCTTCAGGATGGATAAGTAGGTTAGATCCGCTCGGTTTGGTTCAGTGGGCTGCCCGGTGTGTGAGCGGCGGGCGGCAGCAGGGAGGGGGAGAGAACGAGAGAGAGAGAGCGAGAGAGAGAGAGAGAGAGACAGAGAGACAGAGAGAGACAGAGAACGAGAGAGAGAGAGAGAGAGAGAGCGAGAGAGAGAGAGAGAGAGAGACATAGAGCTGGTGTATCCTCTCTCTCTGACTCTCCTCCATTTTGGTTTCCTTGACAACAAATTAAGAAGATAGAGAGAGAGTGAAGGGGTGGGGGTGAGGGGGGGAGAGAGCAGTGATGACAGTGAATGTAAATCTGATCAGGAACCTGAAGGTTTCATATAAACAGCCTGTCTGAGTCTCTGTCCTTGAACATCAGTTTATAGTGAACCTGCTCACTGACATCAGCTGACTGACACCAGCTGATCGACACCAGCTGACTGACAGGTTGTCTCTGGGTCTCAGCTTATCTTAAGGGTCTCTATAATTTCCAGGACATTTCCTGGAGAGAACTCTGTAGCTTCAGGTCGACCTGAAATGTCCTGGAAACGCAGCAGCTGAGACTGAAGGTTGGTTCTGATGGTTCATGGTGGAACATGATTGAGTCCAACACAGCCAGAGCTGTGTTAATATAACTGTGTAAACATGAGTCTATTATATTCTGATTTAACTGTCTTCCATCATGATGCACATATGTAGTCTTCAGTGTAGGAGCAGCCCCTGGACCGGGTTGGGCCCTCCAGTAAAACAGGAGTTCACAGAGAAAACTTCCACATGATTGATCATAAACCTGCTGTAGATAACGATATCATCACAATGATCATGTGAATCTCCACAAACATGAACTGATAACATCTCTGCTCCAATACTCTGACACAATCTAATCACATCTATTAAATAAGACCTGTGGATTCAAAGAGCTGTAACCAGTCCTTCGTCTTGAGGCTGTTTATGAAACTGATCACCTACACCTGTTAAAGACGGCGGAGCTGACTGAAGCAGAGGGTCACCTGTCCAAACTGCCTTCATCAATCATTGAACATCTCTCAGCAACCGGCCAACAGGTGTACTAATTCACCTGGGCCTCTGAGTTAAGCCCTGCCCACTACCAGGTGTTCATAGAAAAGGAAAGAACCATGAGTCTATGACAAAAGGGTTCCTGCAGAATCCTAGTGTTTACATACAGTCGCTGCAGTGGGTTCTGGGGTCCAGGAGGATCCTGATCAGGTGATATCCTGCCAACATGAAGGAGCCGTGGTTCTCCTCCTGTTGGATTTCTGAACTTTTGAAGTCCAGACCCCCTTCTGAGGGAACTAATTTAAGCTACTTGGATCCATCATCAGTCACTACACAAAGACCATTCAGGACCACGGGGTTAAGCTCAGAACCAGGATCAGATTGTGGGATTATTTACACACAGGTCTCAGGTGTAACTTCAGAGAATGTGATGTTGCATTGGTCAGTTTGTTCTAATTCACACTAAGGGCTGGGACGATTATCCGACGTAATCGACATTGTCGATTATAAAAATTATTCGACGTGGAATTTTAGTGTCGACGCGTCGTGTAAAACCACACAGGGTAAATGTTCATAGAACAAAACTGGAACTTTCTAATGGGACCGTTTATATCCATCGTCTTTGGTTTACCCGGATACAAGCGCAGCGCACGGACTGGGACAACGCGGTGACGTAATTGAAGTCATTGACTACGTGAATGATTTGCATCTGTGTAATCTGTTTGAACAACAGCAGTACGACGGAGCGTGTGGAGCAACACGCGGCAAAAAAGGCTTGCACACATATCTCTTTAAATTACCTTTGAATTACCACTTTATAACTTAAATTGATTAAGTAAAGTCTTGCTTTTTGAGTTTGGAAAGTGTTTTGTTAAAGAATAATGCTCATGGTGGTGTTTAAGAAATGTTTTAATAAATATTGAAATGTTAAAAATGTTTTTTTGTGTGTGTGTGTGTGTGTGTGTGTTGGACGGGGCAAATTATTATATTAAATGACTAACTGGAAAATAATTGCAATAAAATTAGTTAGGTTAATAAAAAAATAATCGTTAAATTAGTCGTTTAAAGAATAATCGTTTGGGACAGCCCTAATTCACACACAGTTTAGACCAAATAGTTGATCCTTGCAGCTTGTGATCTGGTCTATGACATCGGCGTGGTGGGTGAGGTAATGTGAATCCTCCTGAGGGGAGTTTCATCACCCAAAAAGGCTGAACAAAGGCGAAAAACAAGCACCCCTCTTTTACTGACATCCCACTGGACCTAAAAATATCTTCCACTAAGTTGGTGTAACTCCACCCCACAGCTGGGTCACTACATGATGAAAAAAAACAAACATACCCCTTGTATTGAGCTGCCGACTCTGTGGAGCAGAGACAGACAGGGTGATCAAAACAAACACACCCCCCAGGTCTTCAATGTCTAAGCTTGAATCAAACAAACCAATATCAGTCAGTGTTACATAAAACAAACATACCCCAGGAAAAAAGGTCACAAACTAGATAACCAAAACAAACACACCCCCAGGTTTTTGAACTGAGAGATACTTAGGAGCTTTATGTAAGTTTTTGCTGTTGCTACATAGCTAACGTTAGCATTAGCAGCTGTTTACTCACCAGTCTAGAAGAAATGTTGTGAGTCCAGCATCAAACTTCAGTCCTTTACTATCAGTTGTCTCCAGAGGTGGAAAACAACACTGATGTTAACACTGTTTCTGCTACTGAAGTTAGCATGCTAACCAGCTAGCCTCAGCCACAGACTCACTGTAGCCTCCAATCTGTCCTGAAGACGTAGCTGCTCAGAGGATGTATTATAACCTCTTGTATTGTAAACACAATGATAGATGAAGCTCTTGGCAAGCGACCACCTTCATCACCACCTTCATCACCACCTTCATCACCACCTTCATCACCCGCTTGCAGGATGAAACTATTTTCAGAGGAACAGAAAACTTTGAACTTTGACTTTCACCTCTCTGTGAAGAAAGAAAATCACCCCTCCCTCATGAGTCTGAAAAACAAACACAGCCTGTCATCATCTGGCAGGGGAGGAGATAAAACTACAGGTTGACCTCTGACCTCACACAAACACACACACACACACACACACACACACACACACACAAACACACACAACTCCCCTCCCCCACAGCAACAGTGAGCGACCCAGTGACCTAAAGAGAGAAAAGCTTGTTCGTCCATTCCCCCAGGACATCTATGAATGGAGAGTGAGTATGTTTGTGTGTGTGTGTGTGTGTGTGTGTGTGTGTGTGTGTGTGTGTGTGCGGCCTTGATGTGTCTGTACAGAGTTCAGCTGTTGGTCTGGTCTAAAACCTGGGGGGAGAGGATGTTAACAGTTCTATGCAGCGCCTGACAGAGTTGTTTATCACTAGTTCTATTTTGTTTTTTTGAGGTTTGGGCTTTGGGTCACCTGCAGACATGTGAGGTCCATCCAGTTTCAAAACATAGGATGTTCCTGGTTTCAGTCGAAACTGTAGAAACGAGTAAAATGTTGAAACACTGCAAACAGTAGAAACAGCACTGAACAGTAGCATCGATGGAAACTGTAACTGACGACATCACAGATTGACTCAATTTACACCTGGTTTTAATATGTGGCTCTACATTGAGATCAGATTGACATCAGATCTACGTCCAGCACGGGTCACATCCTCCCCTCCGGTCAAAAATAAAAAAACCAACAAAAAAATATATAAGAAGAAGGCAGTCATCTGCATATTGTGAGGTTTGCTTTTCAAAGCAAGGGAAGAGTCATCACTCCGTCCACAAGTGTCTTTATAACGTCTCACGGCTGCTAGCTGCTGCCTCATCATATTTCCACCCAGGTAGTTGTTAGTTATTAGTTATACGCAGCCTGCTAAAGACCACGTTTTCATCTTCACACATTAGATTAACTGACACCATCACTTGACGTTCTCATGTCACTGTGGCAAAAGACGACATGAGTTCAAAACCTTACACCTGATTCATATGTGAAGTGGAACATGTGACATTGTATTTCCACGTGATAACACCTGTTACACTTTTATATGTGGAACTAATCATGTGAACTGAAACATCCTGGTCAGTTTGATTTTACATGTGGCACAAAAATACAAGAGGAACAGTAGAGAATGTAGTAGAATCAACACTGGTGCTGTCAGTGTGTCAGGGGGAGGTCTCTGCAGCTCACACACACACACACACACACACACACACACACACACACACACACACACAGGTTTATCTTTCGTGTTCAGCAGCTGAATCTGTCATCTATTTTTAACCTTCAGCTCCTCATTCATATCTGCTCATATCAGTCTCTACATGTCCTGCTGCACGGCATGCTGGGAGGACGGGGGTGGGGTGATTGGGGGATGGCGGTGGTTGGAGGTTGTGGGGGTCATAACTTGTGAACCGTCCACAGTGAGGCTGCTGCAGGACATTTCACTGACCTCCAGGTGAATTCACCAAACATGTTTGTGAACATGTTTCATACCTCACATGTACAATATAATTTTCATTTTCATGTGTGATATCTTTCACACACATGGTGTGTGTGTTTGTGGTCAATATCTGACCTGACACTTGATGCTGTTTAATAACAGCTGCTGTATCCTCATCCGGCTCTAACCAATAACATTATTAATGGCTATGCTCCACATTCAGCTTATCCAGACCCAGAGTCAGGGACCAGGTCGTTACTTCCTCCAAAAGCAGCGTATAAATACGCAGTGACCAACTGTCTGACAATAATATAGTTACAGTCTGTAGTTTCTACACTTGTGTTGATTCACATAGTATAAAAATAAATGTCCATCTCTTTTTTGATTATAAAGCAGGTCTAAGTTCTGTATTAATACTGTGAAACTATCAAAGAGCTCAGTGCACAGAGAAATGCAAACAGCCTGTATTTAGAAACTGAGCCTTAAAACCAACTTCTGTAACTTTGTGATGTCACAACAAAGCAGTCACTGCCCTCAGCCACGCCCACCTGGATCCACCATCCAATCTTTCTTTGTTGTTTTAACTTTATTAACAGCACAACACCAAGCGGTCACTCCAAGGCTCAGACCTCTCTTCTGATTGGCTCACCGACCTGTTGTTACTACAGCTCCATAGAGAAGGTTTTTGGATCTTAAAACCACAAATATATTTTCTTCAAATAAAACACAGCAGAAGCAGAAAATATGGATCTTTAAACAAATGGGATATAACATGTTAATTAAAAAGCTTTACTCAACAGGCGAATGAATACAGGCCCAGGGTCCTGGAGGGTCCCAGAGTCCCTGGTTCAGAGCCTCTGTATAAAGTGACTGTTGATGTTTACAGAGCTCAGTTAGGAAACTACACAAAACCATTATCCACCAGTCTGGTCTTCCTTTTACAAAGGCGAGGTGGGGGTTGGTGTGTTTTGGAGCTTTTTTTACTGAGCAGGCTAGCTGTGTGTCCCCCCCCTGCTCCCAGCTGTGAACACATTACCTGAGCTTTCTCTCTCTCTCTCTCTCTCACCACAGATATCTGTGATTTTAATCATGGTAACGTTTCGTTTGGTCACCTGGCAACTAAACCCCAAACCCTTTATCTAAAATCTGAACCCTCAAACATCTCTGTGGAGGTGTGAGGACCAGGCAACATGTCCTCACTCTGTAAGGTCTCTAACTGGGCCTCATAAAGATAAACAAACACAAACACACACACACACACACACACACACACACACACACACACACACAAGGATCAGTCATATGAAGAGAGTCACATGATCAAACAGAGAAACAATGTTCTTCTTTTAAAGTGATTAATCTGAGAAGAGTGAGCGAGCGAGTAAAGTAATGAATGAGAAATGAACAAGTGAGTGAGCAACTGACTGACTGATTTTCTGTCATCAGGCTGCAGTACCAACCTGAACTTGGACCTGAACCAGTCTCAGTTCACCTGCGGGTGAAGGACCCACATACACATGACACTAATACACTAAGCTCCTCACACAGGAAGTGTCTGTATTCACACAGGAATGAACCAAATACAGTGAAAACTATTTTAATAAATGTTGAAGCAGAGAGACACAGAGAAAACTGATGTGCTCTGGTAAAGACGGAGGAGGATCAGGATCAGACTCTAGGTAGAAACTAGACCTGCTGCCAGACTCACTTAAAAACAGGAAGTTATGATTCTGCATAAATTCATAAATTCATTAATTCATTCAAATCTTTTCATATCATTGGATTATTCTGAAAACAGCATCACATGACTGACTAACAGTTTTTTCTCACCCATTGATTCTAAACATGGAAACATCATGTGACCTGTCTGACCTCAGCTTCACCAGAGAGAGAGAGAGAGCGAGCGAGAGAGAGAGAGCGAGAGCGAGCTTTAGGTATAATTAGATTGAGTCTAATGTAATGAACTGTGTCTCTGACTTTCACTCTCACACATTAAAGCCTCCAAAGGCCCAAAGACCTGAACCAGAAGTTGAACCTGAACCTGAATCAGAACCAGACTCTGGTTCTATTAATTATAGAGTTTCCTGAGTCTCTTTGGTTTTTGGACCAAACGAGACATTTGAAGTCGTTGTGCTTGAGGAAATTCTTGAGTGAAGACACATCAAAAACACAAGATGAGACGAACAAGGAGAGAGACTGAAATCACACAAACATATTGCGTGCACACGCACACACGCACACACACACACACACACACAGGGGTTTCACTGGTGACTCACCTGTCCTGCAGGTGGAGCTGCTGCTGTGTGCTGGTGGTGTGGAGCTCAGGTGGTAGGAGAACCTCATGGTGCTGAACTGACTGGAGAACGAGGCAGGAGGAGGAGGGGGGGGAGGAGGGGGGAGGCTGAACCCGAGCAGGGCACTGCGAGGTCGGTTCAACTGCATCCCGACAACTACACCTGTACACAGATGTGTGGTCGGTCCTGAGGTTTGACTTACTGTTTCAGTTCATATCCACCCAGACTGAAAAACAAGACTCTTAATCTGAAGGACTCTGCCTGAAATAAAGTTTGAACCAGTCACTTCCTGTTTGTTCAGACAGAGAGACCATCACCACACACAGATCCAGTCCAGGAGCAGATCGTGGGCCACAGTCTACTCTTCATTAGAAACACGTCTCTGGTGGTTTCATGTGGACTCTCCCCCCTCCTTCATCCTCCCCCTCTCTCTCCCATTCTCCTCTCTCTTTCTTCTCTCACTCTCTGAGAAAACCAAACTCCACTAATCTCCTCTCCATCTCTGTCTCCACGTCTCTCTGGATTTTGCTGACCTCAGAAACTCCACAGAGATGGTTTGAAGAATCCCCTTAATGCGATTCAACAATAAAAACCACCTCCAGATCTGATCCAGATCTGTTCTGCGGCTCAGCTGGTTCAGGTTTCCTGTTGCTCGGACTGCTCTCAGATCAGATCAGTGGCAGCGAGGACGCAGAGAAAACTAAAAAATAACTGTTCCCAGATGAAACCTGATCCGGATCTGATCCCCTCTCATTAAAGCGGACTCTTCTTCTCTGTGGACTCCTGAACCACTTCAGTCCAGAATGTGCAGACTCAGCTGCTCCTGCAACACTGCCTTCATTTTTCCTTCAACTTCAAACTTTTGATGATTTCTTCTCCTGCTGAGTATCCTCTTCACGCCAGCTCAGTTTGTCAAAACACACAGAAAAACAGTCAGACAGACAGATGGTCAGACAGACAAACAGTCAGACAGCCAGTCAGTCAGTCGGTCGGTCGGTCGGTCGGTCGTCTCTCTCTCAGCAGCTTCAGGCTTTTGTGTGAAAATCTGATCTGAGCTGCAGACCGACACCACAACTCCTCCTCCTCCTCCTCCTCCTCCTCCTGAGTCCAGACATCTGATCCCAGACCAGCTCCCCTCCTCCTCCCTCTCTCTCTCCGTGGTCTGTTTCTCATTTTCTCTTCTTCTGTTTTTTGTTTTTTGAGGCTGAAACTTGAAGCAAAAGGAAAACTGGAGAGAGATTCCAGCAGGGTTTTTATTCTTCCTCTTTTCCATCAGATACAGACACCGAGTTGCACAGACTCTGCTTCATCTGAGACTTTTTATTTTCATTTATTCTGACACTGACTGAAGAGCAGCAGAAATTAAAGTTCAGTGTTAATCCAGCAGGGGGCTCCACTGCCTGTTCAGATCGGTTTCACTCTGAGGCATCTCCTGACATCAGCTGATAACTGCATGTTTCAGGGAAATCCTTCAAATGTACTTAACCTAACACAAATCCTTCATAGGTGTTCTGTTTACGTGAGACACTTGAAAATTCAAGATGGCTGACATTTCCAAGATGGCCGACATTTCTGGCAAGGAACTGTCACTTTTTGCATTAAGTTCACTGACAAATTTCCCATATGAAAGATTTCAGTGTCAAATCAAACATTTTAACATCGTAAGGAGAAATTAAGTACACTGTAAAAAATTAAACCTGCAGACGACGTTTTAGCGAAATATCAGCAAACTCACAAAAAGTTTCCCCATAAATTCATGATAAAAAAAAAAACAAAAAAACATTTACTAAACCTTTTCGATTAATTTAATATTTCTGTTTTAAATAGGAACAGCGTAAAATGTTTTATTCTTTCATATGAAGATATGATGACGTTTCCCTTTAGGTGATGTTTGGTGATGTGTTTGTTTTCCAGCCTCCTGACAGAGCAGAGATCTCCACCCTCCACAGAGGGGTGGAGTTTAAGTGTCAGTTGAGTAACTGGGGGTGTGTTTGATTTGTGTCTCATGTCATAAACACATTAGTCTGTTTAAAATTCTGCTTTATTGATATCAAACTGTTTAAAACACTGAGTGACACTCCAGGACATTGTAATTGTGACAGTCAGTGAGTCTCTGACTTCCTGCTCCTCAGGCTGTAACGACGCTGAACACCAGGAGGAAGAGGACGGTGAAGATGAATAAACATTCAGGAGAAAAGAGCAGAGGGTCAGAGGTCATACAGGTAAAATCTGTCCTGGTTTGTGACACAAACATGTTTCAGGAAAATTCATCACTTCCTGTGAACAACTGAGCGGGTGACCAGAATCCACCAGGTACATCTGTTCTACTTTTATCTTCCTCCCAGACGAATGAGACCGTCAGACACCTGGTGAACCTTCAGTTCAGACCTGCGTGAGCTGACCTCTGACTCTTAGGGGAGGTCTCACCTGGCCTTGTCTTATTGCTGACTTTAGTTTGTTTCACCTTCATCTGCTGAGGGAGCAGAGGAGGGATGCACCTGCAGGAGCTATGACATCACAACTATGTGATGTAGTAGGACACATCTGGTGTCCAGCTGTTCAATGACATGTGAATACATGTTCACATGTTTAGATTGTGGAAGATTTAACTGAACCTTTAAGTAACTAACTAACTGACTAAGGAGGTGGTGACTGATCAGTGTTAATCAATAGTTGTGTTCAAAGTCTGAACTGTCTCTTAACCTCAGCTAATCCATCATCAATAATCAGATCTGATCTACCTGTCTGTCCTCCACCAGGATGCTGTGGACCAGAGGGGAGGAGGAGGAGTGACGAGGACGCCTGACTGGACTCACTGAGGCATTGTGGGTAGTGTACGGCAGCAGGATACTGTCAGCACCTGCAGCACAAACACACAGTGATAAACCACATGGCCAAAAGTAAGTGGACGCTGCAGCTGTTTCTTCTTCATGAGGTCACTGAAGGTCGACAGGTTCAGGAAGTGATCTGACACCTCAGAGGGTCTGATGTAGTTCACCTTGTGGGCCAGCAGGGGGCGCTCTTAAAATCAGCTAGACCTACTTATCTATCCCTAAGCTAATCAATAACCATGGAGGACAGTGACAGCCTCAGTCCAGACTCAACCTGTTGAGTCTCTTTAGTCTGGGACAGACCGTTTGGCCCCAGGCTCAGGGAGAGGCCAGAACCACAGTAACACACTACTAACTACAGCTGATTGCTGAGAGTGAGACAGGTACTGACCAGTGTGTGAGAGGTGAGACAGGTCTGAGCAGCACTCCTCTTCTCTTTCTTCCTTGTGTCTCCTCCTCAGCGCCTCCTCTCTTCTTCTCCTCTCTGTTCTCCTCTGGAAGACGGAGGCTGAGGATGATGTCGTCTCTTCACCTCTGTGACGTGGATCTGAACTGTTCTCTGCAGGTCTAACCTGAACCTGATCCTCCTCCGTCTTCTTCTTCTGTCTCTGCCCTAAACTGTCTGCAAACAGACAAACAGACCAATCAGCAGCCTCAGAGCGGCAGCTCCTCTAACCTCCACCATGTTTAGCTTTCAGCAGGTTCCATGAGCTTCCTCCTGCAGACTGGACTCACCTGCGTGCTGCAGCACCTCCTGCAAGCCGCGCTGCGTCTCTCTGAGCTGCTGCAGCACCTGCAGACTCTGCTGGACCGGGTCTTTGTACCGAACACACACACACAGCAGGACACACACTCCAACACACACCATGAGCCGCCGCAGCACACTTACATACACACTGATCAACTCCTGGGGACAGAGGACACACACATGGTCAACAACCACACCTGAACACACACATGTCTCTAAGTCAGGTGTTACAATGTTGTAACATGTGGCGTCAGGTGTGACCTGAGCCAGATGACCATACTGACCATGTGTCTGTGTTCAGGATGATCACAGTTCATCACAAACTGGTAGATCTTCCTCTCCAGGTAGAAATTTAAACATACCAACCCCAACAACACCAACCTACACACACACACACACACACACACACACACACACAAAGAGCCTCATTAATTAACTATAGAAGAATAATTGAGAAACTGTGATTGACAGCTGTCTTCAGTCGGGAGCTGGCAGAGGGTGGAGGGGGAGGAGTTACCTGGCTCTGGAGGAGCGCTGGGTGGAGGTGAGGAGGAAGGAGGTGCAGAGAGCGGCAGCGTTGTAGCAGCAGGAGCTCAGACTGTGAGCCTCCATCAGCAGAAAGCTCTGCAGGAAGGAAACTCTGTTAAAGAGCTCAGACAGCGCCACCTGCTGCTCCCTGGACACACTGCTGAGCTCCGAGAAGACCACCCTCAGACCTGAGAGACAGACAAGTTAAACAGACAGGTGAGAGGCAGACAGGTTAGAGCCAGAGAGAGAGACAGACAGGTGAGAGAGAGACAGACAGGTCAGAGAAAGGTGAAAAAAGACAGGTCTAAGAGACAGACAGGTGAGAGACAGAGAGTGACAGACAGGTGGAGACAGTCTGTTAGGCTGTGGGTTCTTGTTAGGATTTTATACCCAATGTAGAGTTGCTCGGGGTGTCATGATTTCTTTACCCTGCATACTGTCTCCCAGGCTCTGTATGTGTGTTCTTACCCTGTGTAGAGTCTTTCAGGGTGACTCTCAGCTCCTCTCCGTTGTGTAGGATCTCCTGCTGCGCCTGTAAAGCAGCACTCTGGGCCTCAATAAGGTCCTCAGTAATCTGCCTGGTGGACTGAAGCTGCTCAGCTACACCTGCTGAACTCTCTGTTAACCTGATGCGCACACACACACACACACGCACACACACACACACACACACACACACACACACACTGTTACCTATGTTCAGTTAACCTGTGTTCAGCTAACTGTTAACTGTATTCAGTTTACCTGTACATGGCGTTTTCAGCTCGGCTCTGCCAGACTTCAGATTGCAGGAAGTGACAGATGGAGTGAGTGTGAGTGAAGAACTCTGTGTAGGTGTTAAAGGCCACAACGTCCATCCCACCTGTACACCTGCTGACCTCTGAACCCTCAGGGCATGATGGGAAATCCCTACCTGAGCTGACAGACAGAGAGAGAGAGACCACAAATTCCAGGTTGAAGCTGACAGGTGAGTTGGTATCACACAAAGTCAAACAGGTCACAGTTTATTTTTTATGTATAAATCTAAATCATTAAAAAGGACCAGAGGAGGATTCAGTGACATCTAGTGGTGAAGCTGCAAACTGCAACCAACTGAATACTTCTAGATCTGATTCACTGATGTGGATTCAGTGTCTGGACTTTTCTCTGATCTCTGACTCTTGAATCATTTGAACAGTTACTGAACTGAAACAGAGACGTTTATAGGAGAAACCATCTGTCAGTGAACAACAAAGAGCTTCAGTGTTTAAATATTTTGATGTTTAAAGCCTGTTACACAGCTCAGGTAGTTGGAGCACACACACGCCTGAAGGTCACTGACAGACTGAACAAAGATCTGCTCAGGTTTAAAAACAGCTGCTGATGATCGTATACAGCTGTGGAGGAAATGCACAGTGCAGATGGATTAAACAGAACCAGGCTGTTGGAGTTTGCCGTTAGCTCTACAGTCCTACAGCTACCTGTTCAGAGGTGGAACTGAGACTGGTCAGAGTCGACCTGAGTCATGAGGCCAAGATCCAAAGTCTATAAGAAAAGAACTGGTCTTCCTCCAAAAACTTCATGAGACACATATGAGAATGTGAAGAGTAAAGAAGGAGCCAGACATCCTGTTCTGACCAGGAACAACAAACCAGACTGTACAACAAACACACAAACACACAATCCAAGACAGCTGCTGATCTCTCATCCACTCCCTGAGAGAACGTGGTTAAAGGGTTAATGGATCTCCTCTCTTCTCTGATTTGGGATTTGTTCTTAGGTAAGAACAGAATCTTCACACACTCAAGAGCACTCTTACACACATTTGAGCTCTGACATATTTGAGCAAAATAAGTGGTTATTGCATTTTCTTCTGTTCTACAGTTATATAATATTATTTCAATTACAATAATATGTTTGTCATCTATAATAATTTTCTTAATAACTTTTATTTTGCAAAGCATAATGGTCTTTTAAATGAATGAAGGCTACATTAACACTAAACCACTCGTCACTTCCTGCAGCAGTACCTCCACTTCAGAATTACTAAAGTTCCTTTCGCGTTTTGATTCTGGTGCTCCGTCTTTAGATTTTTGTTTTGGCATTTTCTCAACTTTCCCTTACGGTATCTCTTAGTGACTTCTGTCTGTGTCTGCACACGACCCTTCAGTCTCATGCCCTTTTAAGGGCGTTTTCGGGCGTTTACCTATGCTATTTTGGGCCAACTAGCACACGATTTCATTTTATGAAGAGATTGGCATTCATCAATCTAAGAACACAGGTGCGCACGGTTTAAGAACAGGTTCATGGATCTGACGTAGATTTTTCTTAGGAACTTTCTTAAGAACAACTTAAGAAAGAATTTAAGAAAATACCTAAGAAGATATTGGTGAATGAGGCCCATTGTTACAGTAGGTAAGGACATCATTACAGCTCCACAGATTTTTGTAGACATGGAGTCTCTGATGGTCTCTAGAGTGAGTCCAGACTTCCCTCAGTCCAGTGGACAAACAGATGTTCACACTGTCAGCACTCAGGACAGTCTCAGAGACTATGCACAGAGGAAACCTGGAGAGAGACTGGCTCACCAGCACCACCAACACCTGAACAGATAGGTAGACCTGGTCCCATCAGGTCCTGAGAAGAACCTCAATCTGAGAGAGAACAGAAACCGTTTCTCTCATGTAGTACTGGAATTCCCTACAGGTGGCGCTGTGACGTGTTATGTGTAACCTGAAGTAGCCACACATGGCTCTTCCTTCCAATACACACACACACACACTACAGTAATAGTATGATCCGGGACAACTTACCTAATCTCACACAGGTAAATTGTGATGATACCTCTGCTGTTACCTGCTCTGTTCACACCTGAGCTGTATGACTGTCTCACCTGCTCAGGTGACAGTGGGTGAACCTCAGCGCTATCCGGCTTTGGCTCTCTGACGTCATGTCTTTGCAGCGCGTGTCCAGGTGCTCCAGAGCTCGCGCCCAGCACTCTCCGTACCTGGGCTGAGAGGCAAGGCTCTGCACGCGCCGCAGCTCCATCCTACCGCGCTCTGAGTTTGGACCGGACCCGGAGGAGGAGAGTCCAGAACTGACGAGTCCGAGCAGCAGCAGCAGCACCGCGGCCACACGAGCTGCCATCTTCACCTGTCCGAGGTCAGTCTGCTCAGCCAATCACAGAGCCGGCTTTTCTCCCGGTCAGAGGTCACCAAGAGGTCACGAGGTTTTTATCATCAGTGTCTACAAGTTTCAGACCAGTTTGCGCGTTCGCGCGCGTGTGTGTGTTTGTGCGTGCGTGCTCAGTGGAGCAGAGCTTCACCTTCAGTCAGAAAACACACACACACTCACAGTTGGTATGTTCTGTGTTAAAGGTTAAAGTTGTGTTTGTTTATTTTCTGATCACGTCATTGTTCATTGTGACGTATTAAGTGTTTATGAAAAGAATCATGAACAGAATGAAAGGTTGCCATGTCAACAGTGTCACTTTCATGCTTTCATGTATTCATGTTTTCATAGCTTCCTGCAGACCTGCTGCAGATTGTTTGACTCACGGTAACAGCCAGCAGGTGGCAGCAGTGCATCATGGGATCTGAGGTCTCCTGAAGTCATGGTGTTTGTAACTTTTCACTTAAACCTGATGATGATGATCTTTGACCATGTCTGCTCTTATTCTTATTCTGAAAACCTCAGCTGTCAAACTATCAATCATCATCATCATCATCATCATCAGCATCATCATCATCATCATCACAGTCTGAGATTAAAACATTAAATCTACTTCTACTTAGAATAAAAACTATTGATCAAATCTGTTCAATGTCAGAGAATTACATTATTATTAACAATAATAATTATAAAATATAATAATCATCATATTCTATATAATACATTTTTATTGAACATCTTCAGTTTCACATTCATTTAGTTTATATTTGATCTGTTTCTATATTTAAATTTTATAAATCATTTATATTATTGATCATTGATCAGCAGATTTAAAGGTTTCACACAAATTTTATAGAATGATAATTCTACATGTTCCTGCAGAAAAACACTGAATTAAATAAACTACACTGCTGGCTCACGGGACCTGGAGGTTTAGGGGCCACTCTGCTTTTGGGGTCTGGCCTTACAAATTTTACTTTTCCATATGTCAGTGAAACCAAAAATGAACTGAACCTGAACCTGAAGAGGTCACTGGAGCGGGGGAGGCCTCCTCAGGGGCCCAGATTTACTCCACCTCATTTGGGTCTAGATAATTGAATTAATCACAAACTTGCTCAGCTGAAGCAGATTATCAGCTGTAACTGGTCCTCCATCCTCCACCTCCGGGTCCTGGTGTTGTAGAGACCCTGTCAGAATCTGGTTTTGAGACCTGAACTGTTGATTTGATGCTCATCTGTTGTAAAGTTGAGTTTTATTAAAATCAGAAAACCTCAGTGAGGTTGTTGTTCTGTCTATCAATACATCTGACAGGTATTTTTAATAATATAAAATATAAAATATCTAAACCTCAGACGCTGAGTTTAGTGTAAGAGAAAATATTCACACGTGAGAAAAAGACTCTGTCAATTGACTAATCTATCAATCAGCTAATCATCTCAGATTGTGGTGAACCTGGTGTGTGTGTAGGGGAGTCAACTACAGATTACTGGATCCACAGATGTGGTTCGACTCAGCTTGTGAGGGACTCAGGTTCTGCTGCTGACCCTGTTATGTGTGAGGCAAACAGTCAGACGACCACAGATCAGGGACAACAAACGCTTTTAGTTAGAAAGAAAAATAAAAACAGGTAAAAACTAGTTTGTCTACAGCGACAGTGTATTGGAGTTTCCACTGATCCAACCAGAGTAAAAGCAGAATATTCATCCTCAATATTAGCAACTATGAAGTCACCACACACATCACTACTAAGTCTAGAAACACAACATGGCTTGGCTGACATGGTGGCTTCTGGCAAGACGCACAATATTATAGGCACTAAACTCTGGAACATGCAATATGGAGGCTGGTTACTGTAGTTTGTGCCGGGTCAAGTCCTGTGGAGTGAGTTCGTTCACAGAGGGACGTTTGATTTCCGCAGCTGCGTGAGAGACAGCATGCTAACAGGTTCACTGCTCTGAGCAGACTGGGCGGCAGGTGGAGCGCCACGTACGCAGAGGGGAGGAGCGTCAGGTGGATCCGGACAGCATTACCACGGTAACAAGGTGACCAGACGAGGACTTTAAAGAACGAGGCACATGTATTTGATCCAGGATGAAGACATTCACTTTGTTTTGTCCGGTTCAGGATGAAAAGCAAAATTTTCCAACGTCATTGCTAAAGTGCTAGAGGCGTCTCCACAGAGACACGAGGACACTAAGGTGCTAAAGTTAACATTCAGACAGGAGCTGCAGGTTCAGATCTGAGACAGATTCAGACGAGCAGGACAGGTTGGACTCTGAAAGGTGGAGCTAACAGATAGGTGTTCACAGACAGGAGTATTAAAACCTCAGAGTTACAGAAGCTGTAAAGAAGTCAAATACGACTCCCAGGGTGCATTTCACCAACAAAAAGCCAATTACAGAGCTTCATATTAATGTGACGATTACACTGTGGAGGAAACTGCCTCATGGATGAACTCAGTAACCATGGTGATTCGTGTGTTTATAAACTTACAGCACAGGTTATTCTTTAATGTAATTTATTTTAATTCTTCAGTTTCATTTTATCTGCAGTGTTTAGATTTTATTTATTTCTTTGTGGGTGTGCTACCTGGTCTTTGCCACCTGGTGGAGCCTTTGAGTCACCTGAGCAGATTTAAGAAGTAAACTTCTCTGGTTGTTTTGTTTTTGTTGTGTTGTGTTGAGTTGAATCATACTCTGGTTCCTAGTTTGTTTCAGTTGATCTGAACAAAGAATCATTCTTGGACCAAGACAACCTTACCAAAACCCTCTGGAGGAAGTGGTCTCAGTTCCAAATAAATTTTGGAGGTGGTGGGAACATTGTCTGACCTCAATCTGTCCCCACTACAAGGTGGACTCTGAAGGTTTAAGCTAAATGTCATCTGTGCTCTACATGATAGGATGAACCAGATCATCAGTTGCTAGCAGCTAACATTAGCAGGAGAATGAATGGAGGTCTGACCTGGATTTGCTTCTTCATATTAAAGCTGATGATATTCTTGCTCCTAACTACATGTCTGTGTGGACATCAGGGCTACCTGGATGTCCTGCACTCCCTGGGAGCGTTGGTTTTTCACATCCTGAGAAATTAACACTACGTTTCCATGAAATGAAGTTTAACACATGACAAGTGGGGGTAGCATCAGAAATTTGGAAGAGAAACTCAGAGCTTGTCTGTCTGATAAACCACATACAATGTCACCACGACCGTTTTCTCAACAACACTGTAACATGTAGTTTTGCCATGGTTTTTGTTTATTTCTGTTTACGTTGAGCCAAAGAAGTTCTCAATGAAGATGTTCTGTTTTCAGTGATGATGACCAGGCCCTAATCTGCCCCCTAGTGGAGGGACTTTTTAATCCTGCAGATACACAATCATGTGAACAATGGCTCTGACGTACATGTCAGTAAATCACTAGTATAACAGTGCGCTACGGCAGACTAGACCTTCTTCCTGTGTTTACTTTGTCACTCAGACACATCTGACCAATGAGAGATGAAAACATTCTCACCTGAATTTACTGATGCACATTGGTTACATTTTTTTCCGTGTGAAAAGAAATTGAAGTGAAATTTATCAACTCATCCACTGGTTCAGACTAAAACAAACAAACTCAGGGATGTGCCGCTGCACTGTCAGTCAGTGGTCACCTGCTCTGACCTCTGTGAGTGCAGCCAATCACAGTCGACTCAGTCAACACTACTGACATGTGTTTCTGAATTTCCAGAGCTGTACAATAACAAACTGATCTCATGTTAGACAGAAAGTCTTCACTTGGTGAAATATCAGCTGCAGATGCAGCGTTGTTACTAAAATAATCTACTGTAAGCATGTCTGCATCGTAGCTATAGTGGTATCATTTAGTAACATTACAGCAGAAGACTCTTGTTTTTCTGCTCCATGAGAAAATGAAATAAGGTGTCATGACTCTGTCAGTACCTCTGAAACTGTGACTCCTAACTGTGGCCAAGTTGTTGTACCATGTTACGTTTTGTGACACTAACTAGTATTTTATTCCAATGACACCTGCTCTGTATTTTCCTGCTGAAAGTGAATTTGAAAGTGAGAGCAGTTAAGAAGAAGGACACAGTCCTGCACTCAGGGATCAGGATCAGGTTCTGTCCTCGTTGTCGTAACTTGTCCTGTGCTCATGAATCTATCCTTCATGCTCTCAGATCTGGACTTACAGACTCAAAGTTAGTTTTCGGCTCAATGAATCGTTTTCTGTTGCTGTCTCCAACACATCTGACTCCACATGAAGCTGAACCAGACCTCGTTCAGGGTTTTACTTCTGCCGAACACCAACATGGCCAACAGTAAAACCTCTGAAAGGTCGACCTCTGCGTATGTGCGTCTCTGGTTGAAGGCCTGCAGGGTCTCTGAGCGACATGCAGGCGGTTGATTGTACAAACTGGAGGAGTGCAAACTGTTCCAGACATTCAACACGAAGAAACAATAAACAATGAGTCCATTTCCCACATTAAACTAACATAAAGCTACTGTAAAGTGGGTTTGGTTGATATTCAAAGCGCTTCCTTTGGAAACAAAAAGACTAATAGATTCAATGAAGAACAGTATGGAAGAATCTCTAAACTGGAAGAACCATTCACTTGAAATACTTGAAAAACAAATGAGGAGTGGTCGAGGTTTTCTCATCAAACAGCTGACTCAAATGTCTCCGTTTCAGTGTCTGACAGGAGGAATCAAGAACTCCTCAAACTGATCAAATATTTCAAACGATAATAACAATGGGTTTCAAAGACTCAGCTCAGAATGAGGTCTGAGTAGGTTCATAAATTCAATGTACTCGTACTTCAGATTGGCTACCTGTAGGGGGCATTCTGGAAGTGGATGGAAAACGTTACTGACCCCTGTTTATTGTGGGTTTAATGGAAAATGGGGAGGAAAACAAATGTGAGGTTTTTAAGAAACCAGTTTAAGGTGCAAACCGCCGCCCCACATCACCTCTGAGGCTTTCAGTCAAGGACTAGTTTCAGAAAGGGACTGTCAGTCAATAGGAGGACTTTTAGTGAAAGACAATCAGTTAAGAGCAGGACTTTAAATAAGGGACTGTCAGTCAGCAGCAAGGCGATGAGCGAGGGACCGTCAGTCAATAATATCAGAGTTTAAAGCTGTATAACAGAGACAAAACAATAAACTATCAAAATACGAAATAAAAAAAACAGGTTATATTCCGGAAGCAACGTTTCGTTTAGAGTAATGTGTTGTTAAGCGTTGGTTTTTAGTTCCAAACTACTTCCCCCCTCCCCACGGAGACTAGCGGGACACAACAGCTGCCTTTTGATTATATATACACACACACTTTTTTATCGGTTTTTCCTTTTCATTAGTTTTTCCTATAAAAAGACACTATGCGTTCTCCTCTCCAGCTGTCCAGGTTGGTTCTCTGATCCAGAACTTTACAGAGTCTCCAGACAGAATCAGACGACAGTCCTTACCAGCTCTGTGTGACACGATCCTTCTATCTGAAAACAGTGTAAAAACATGAAACCTCCATGAACAGCCCAGTCACACTCCTCTTCGACCTGGCACTGACTCAGTCCGTCAGTCTATTGATCAGTCAGCCTGTTCATCGGTCCGCCCAATCAGCTGACTCTTTCGCTGACGGCAGTCCGTGACTCTACGGTTTCTTCTCGGCTGGGGCATGGGACGGCGGACTGGGGGACGATGTCTCTGAGCTCCCTGCCCTCACCTGCTGCTTCTGGCTCTGCCCGAAGCCTGGCCCTACCATCTGCCCCAGGGACAAGACCAACCCCGGGCCCGGCTACTCCAGGAGGTCCAGTGGGCATGGAGCTGGGAGGTCTTGAGGTGCTGTTTGACCCTCTTTCTCCTCCTAAAACCTCTCTGCTTTCTGATGTCATGGCCGGTTCCCCTCTCCCCTCAACCCTGACGTCTTCCATGCTCACCTCTAGGCTTGGTGGCAGGCTTCCTCGGCCAGCCCGTGGAGTGCTCAGATCTTGGGGCTGTTCACTCTGGTTCTGCTGAGCAGGGACCAGGTTGGTCCTGGTTAGGCTGGGAGATGGCCTGTGGGATGAATGCTGCACATGGGGCCTGGTTAGCTGAGAGTGGGGCTGGGGGCGCATCTGTGTTTGAATACGCTGAAAGTGTGGTTGTGCTTGGGACTGGGATTGGGACTGGGCTGGCCTAGGCTGGGAGAGAGACTGTCTGGGTTGCGGTCTGTATTGAGTCTGGAGTTGGTGTTGCGTAGGGTGCCTCGTCTGCAGTTGGGTCTGCGCTTGATGCCTCGGTTGCAGGTGAGGTTGAGGTTGGGCTGGGGCTCTGGACTGGTGTTGAGGCTGAGTTTGGGCTGGGGTCCTGGACTGGTGTTGAGGCTGCATTTGGGCTGCGGTCCTGGACTGGGGTTGAGGCTGCGTTTGGGCTGGAGTTCTGGGCTGGATTTGAGGCTGCAATTGGGCAGGGGTTCTGGACTGGGATTGAGTCTGAAGTTGGGTTGGCGTCCTGGTCTGGGGTTGGGGCTGAGGCTGCAGTGTGTGCCGTGGCTGGGATTGAGATTGTTGTTTGGGCTGGCTCTGGGGTTGAGACGGGTGTCTGGGCAGGGTTTGAGGTTGGACTGCTGTGGGGGACTGGGTTTGTGGATGTGAATGCCTCGTTTGGGGCGGATGAACATGCAGAATGGATGGGGACTGAGGAGGGTGTGACTGAGGTGGAGCATGCTGAGCCTGAAGTGGGGTTCGGTGCTGGGCTGGGGAATGGACAAGCTGTGGCTGGGCTTTTTGGGGGGACGCCTGAACCTGACTGTGAGTTTGGGGCACGAGTTGTTGCGGCCGTGGCTGGGGCAGGACATGCCTGGTCGGAGAGGACTGGTGTGCTGGGTATCGAGGCTGGGCTGGGGGCTGACTGGGAGACTGGGTCTGGGGATGTTGTTGAGGACGGGGTTGGGCCTGGTGGTGTGGTTGAGGGCCAGGATGCTGAGGTTCAGGCAGGGACTGAGGCACAGCCTTGGACTGCGGTCTGGAAGGAACTTGCTGGCTGTGCTGCGATTGTTGGGTGGTGATCATAGGCACGGTCTGGGACTCAATTTCAGGCCTCGACTGGCTGGAGGGTGTCGGGTGTCCAGAGGCTGGAGGAGGAGGAGGAGGAAGAGGAGGAGGCTGATCCAATGTGGAGGCAGAGGACTGTTGGTGGCGATGATGATGGTGGTGGTGGTGGTGATGATGGTGGTGTTTGTGAGGTGGCCTGTCCTTCCTTTTGTGGCTTTTTGATGGACTAATGCTACTGCTGCTGCTGCTACTCCTTCCTCCCTCTCCTCCCTTATCACCTGAATCCTCACCCATTTCCTCTCCTCTGGTTCCTCCATCTCCTGTTGCTATTCCCATTTTCTCCTTGTGCTTCCTCCCTTTATGAGTCTTGTGTCCATGTGATTGGCTTTCATCTGAAGCAGTGGGCTGCTTCTGTGATTGTGACTGGCTCTGCTCAGAGGGGGCGGGCTGAGGCTCTGAGCTTGGAGCCCTCTCCCCTATACTTCCCTCCCCCTCTGTAGTAGCCCTCCTTTCAGTCTCTGTTGTCGTGGCCGCTGGAGTCTGAACACTCTCCCGCTCCTCCACTGTTTCTCTCGTTTTGCGTTTTTTGATTGGCAGAGCTGTTTCCTGGACAACAGGTTTGGTGGAAGACTCCTTGGCTGCTCTCCGTTTGGCCTCAGCAGCTAAGATGGCAGCTGCTGTGTAGCTCCCAGCTGTTGAGCTACCAGAGGTTGATGCCGTGGAGGTGGATGCTGTGGCACCTGATGATGCTGCTGAAGCCGAGGCTGGTTTCCTGCCCCGTTTCTTGGGGGCAGTCTGTGGTGGGGGTGGAAGTTCCTGTTCTGATTTCCTTTTTCTCCCAGGACGGGACTTGGGCACCAGGGCAGGAGATACCACCTGCAGGCAAATTAACACATCACCATCAACATTACTACTGCTATTTAAAAAATGTATAATAAAACACACTGCATAATGAAAGGCCCTAAGGCACTACACCTTCTGCATCCCCATCAAGGCCATGTCAATGCACACCACTGCACTCCACCTGAGTTTGTTAGGATCCACTCTAGACGGTGCTTTGACATCCTCACCATGAAAATCACAAACATAACTGCACAGCCTTGGCAAAGTCCACAGCACCTTTTACAAGACAAACACAAAGCCATGCATCCTCTCTAAGCACATTTCCATTCACTCATCTGTCAGGCTCTTTCATCCAGAGTGACTTACTGTGAGGGACATTACACTAAAGCTTCAGTGCAGTAGGAGACCTTGGTGTAGGTACTAAGTACTACATCTATTTAATAAGTGAAGGAGATCACAGTTAAAGAAGTGCAGTGAAAGTTAATAGTAAGAGCTAGTTGGACATGTTAGGGTGTTAGAAGAGGTGGTGCTCTCGGAAGAAATGAGTCTTCAACAGATTTTGATAGATGGAGAGGCATCACACAAAGCACATCTGGATTATCCTTGCAAGAATAAACTGCTGGTAGACTCGGGAGTCTCTGAAAATGTTCCTTCTGTCACTCAATGTTATCCCCAGTCAAGGTGAGCAGTTTCTGTCAAGCTTGGGCAAAGTCTCTCTCTCTGGTTCCTGAGACATGGCTGGAACCTTTCTGAGGCCTACTGAAAGTCCTTCCTCACTGCCTCCCCACTAAGGTTTCAACATCTCTGACCACAGTAACTACGGTCCTCTGTCTACCTTTCTGCTGATTCATGAGTTCCTTGAGCTTAAGGCCACTAAATGTCTTTTCCTTATGCTTTGTCTGGGGTATGCACTAGCTTGTTCTTCGGCTGCCACCACAATAGGCATCAATGAACCTTCAGGCCACAACTCTAAGCAGACACCTGAATGCTTTGTACAAGACTCCCATGAAATCCACACCCACATCAGCCCATGAGAAAGGTGGAAGTTAAAGACCTTGCCCGCAGGGTTCTCAGAGAGATGTTCCCAGTTCACCCTTACTACGAGTTTGGCTTAACCAGGTATGTCTGGTAGCCGCCCCTGCCATCTGATATACTGACCACCAGGTGGCATCAGTTAGCAACTCTGCTACAATCTCGCTCAACACGGCAAGGTTGCTCTTTCCTGTGTTGGCTAGTTCATAAGGGTTTATGAATGTGTAGCTCACCTGGGACCAATTTGCCTTTACCAAGGCCCTACCATGAGCTGCTGAAGGATTGCTCTGATGGTGATGGGAAACACAAGGAACTCCACCACAACAAGGTGGAGGGCTTAGAACATGATATTAGAACATCTTTCGATATTATCAAGTATTGAGGTGTATGTGAAAAAATATGCAAAAGCATGTCAAAGGTCAGTCTTCAAAGGTCTGCATCTTTTCACATCAGGTTTAGTTTTTCTGCTTGAAAACAAAGTTCTCCAAGAATCCCCGGATGGAAGAATTGGGACATTAACTGGTTAGTTTATAGTTGTGATCCTTACACTGAATGACAGACCAGCCATACCTTTGAGGCAGTGGAGGTGGTGCCAGTGGAGGACTCTGCCTTGCTGAAGGGCATCTTGACCAGCAGTTTGCCTGGAGTTTTCTCAACCACGCGCTTCATGGCCACACCCTCTGTAGCTTGCCGCATCTTTCCACTGCCTACACAAACAAAACATAAGATAAACACACAAAAACCTGAGGAAATGTTGTGGTTGAAATGACTGTTGAGTTCAATAAAATGACTAAAGGTTAACTTTTAGGGTCAGGGCCTGAGTACCTTTGGGCCGCCCACGGCCTCGCCCCGATGGTTTCACCACCTTTGGTTTTTTGGGGGGACGTTTCTCGCGGCGGGAGGGGCTTCCACGTCCAGTGACAGTGAAATCAAAATCGTTGGGGTCAGTGGTTGTGTCACCAACCTTCTGGAAATAAGCAATAAGTTCCACCTTGGAACGAAATGCCTTCCCCTCCGAGCTTAATAGTAAGACAAAAAAAAAAAATATTACTAAAACTGTGCGAGTACTCCATCTCATCATGAAGAACTGACTCAGCATCATGAGTGGGTGTAGATTACTTGATCAGGTAGACATCAAACTTCCCCGCAGAGCGTCCGGACTTCCTCTGTTTGAGTTTGCGAGTCCAACCTTCAGGCAGTGATGGGTCATCGTACAGCGGCCCGCGGTCCCGGATGATCGAGCGCCGCTGCCTTGGAGAACCTGCAGACTCACTCCCAGCTGCAGATTCTGACCCTGGTGCTGACACCGGCTCTGAGGGGCCCGCCACCGGATCCAACACCTGCAGGTAGAAAGTAACATGAAGCCATCTTTTCGTCAAGGATATATTTGTATCATATAGGATTACGTCATATTGTTTGGAAGGTGTTAAAACCCAGTCCCTTCAGGACTCCACCTGCTTTGGCAGGCAACACCTGTCTTTACCTGGGTCTGTGGCTCCACCCCTGTCTTTGGCTGCAGGCCAGTTGTTGCGGGCATGGCTGATGATGTGGTCTCAGCCCGCCGTTCAGCATGGCGACGCTCCCTGCGGGCCTTCTTGGTCTTACTGTGGGACCTGTCTCTCTCTCTAATGGGGGGCTGAGGGTCGACAGGTCCCTCCTCACCCTCTTGACCCTCCTCCCTATAGAAAACAGATGACATCAAGCCTGTTGACATTACATCACTCATGACATCACATGGTTAAAACGGCACAGTATTTTCTTTAATTTGTCAGTCTGGCCTCCTTTCTAATGGGGTGGGGGGTTGGGTGGTAGCGTCTGTCTGGCTGTCTCTCTCTCTCTACGTATTGATCTATTCCTAAAAGCAGCTGCTCTATTCTTGTAACAACATTCTGTCTCAAACTTCTCAAACTTCCAGCAGATCTCACACAGAGATGATAAATTAGTGTAACCTGCTTGTTTACTTGCTACTGCTGTCTCTTAGTCTCTAAGTTTAGTTTCCACACACGTCTGCGCATCTGTATAATAATGCTGCAATAATCATAACTGTTGTCAGAATGGTAGAAACTGAGCCTGGGACAGTTTGATACACACTTCGGCTATAGCTAGTCACCCGTCAAAGATCCAGGATTATCGTAATGCACAAACCTCCAAGAAAGGCTGCTGTCCTTGTTTTTGTCAACGTTTGCGACACAGTCACACCCACGAAAATGACAGAAACTATAGCTACAACTGTAGTCAAGCTAGCTTCAGAGACAGTACCCTGCTGCCACCACAAGAGGGCAGTAAATTACACAATGAATGCAAATAGGCATCAGATCCTTTATGGGACAGAACACTGTTCTGAGATCAGATGTGATAAGAGATGTCACTTCACTTCAGTATTGTTCTAACTGTTGAATATTTTTACCTTTTAGCTTTAGTGATTGAAGCAGAATGAGGCTTTCATTGTGAAGCAACTAAAGGAAGAATTAAAGTTACAGCCCATGGCTGTGTCCCCGAACACACACACACAGGAAGTTCTAAAATCAGCCTCTGAACCTTTAAGAAGACTTTGACTGATGATCCCTGTGGTGGATTTCCTCAGGAGTGTTCAGGTCTGTGGTCTGAGACAGAATCAAACCGAAGGCTGTAAAACCAGATCTATACAGTCATCACGTGTCTGAACGGCTCATCCAGGTGCAAACAGGAAGTGATTTTTACAACTCTATCAGCTGATGTCTGACCTCTGTTGATATTCATGCTTTTACATTTCACTCATCAACAAACATTCATCACTGTATTCAGATCAACAACAGTTTTACAGTGTTTCACTATAATGTTTTTCACTGATGTGTCCACTTTTCAGAGACTTTACTTCAGGGCAGAAACTAGTAATCCATCAATTATTATTAATTCTCCACATTAACTAATGTCTTTAGATAATAAAGGTTTCCAGTGTGATGTGGTTAGATGTCGTTTTGTGTGACCAGCTGGGTTTACCAGCTATTGATTTATTGGTTGATCTGACAGGGACAGAGCATATGATTAAGTCTGTGGAAACACATCAGTTATCCAGAGACTGTTTGTCACAAAGTCACTAAAAACTAATATAAGATGGTTTTTGATTGACTTTCAAAAAAGACGCAAGTCACTTCAGATAGGGGCTACAGGCCCCGGGGCCCGCAGGGTCCATCCGGTCACACTATAATTGAACATATCAGATTAAATAGTTATTCTTGTCAGGTTAAATGAGACTCATCACTTCTGCCTTCAAACAAATGGACTCACTCATCTGTGGATAAACACATTTGTTCTGCAACGGGTGTTTGTCAAGCACAAACATCTGCAGGTGCATGTGTTTTGTTGAAGTGCAGGTGGAAAAAAAATGTCCAGATTTAAACCAGCTTCATGTGGATGTTTTTTCCGATATGTTTGGTAACTCTTGAATACATGAGCCACGATTTCACACGGAGATATAATCACTTAATGTTCTGATTTAACGAGCTGCACTTGAAGGTAAAGACACTGTTTAAATTAATCTAATTATTTAAATTAATTAAGGTTATTTTATATTTAAAATTTAAAATAAATAAAGGATCATAAAGCTGCTGCCCAGATGGCACATAGGTCCCCATAATGATAATGTTGATGATGCTGGTACTAGAGCTGAAAAGGTTAGTCAATATATTGAACAAATATTGATAAATTACTAGTGATAATAAGAAGTGGTTACAGCTTCAGACCTCAACTTGCTGCTTCTGTTTACACTTGGCCTGCAAAATATGAGGAAAATTTGTGATGTGCGATGACACTGTTCAATATTGCGATGACAATATTACTTGCGATAAATAAGCAAATACTGAAGTGTACATATACAGTTTTGCTGAGTGAAGCTGAATGAAGAACACACACAAAGGTCACTATCGGTCATCTCCTCCGTCCTCCTCCCTCTACTGCAGGTAACGTGGCTGGGGGGGGCAATCTCAACCTGTAGCTATAAATCTACAACGGTTGGTGTCAAATGAAGCTGCAGTCTACACACAGAAAGTTTTCTCTTTAGCTTATTCAAAACAGTTCACTATAAGCTTAAAACAAACCGCGGTGGATGGGAGAAGTTGAAAATATAGTTTTTCTTCGTTTAAATCTTGCCAAACTGGTGGCGTCATGAGGGACGCTAATAGCTTTTTTACTCGCAAACTTTATGATGACACTCACAGAGCTACGACCGTAGTTGTTGTCAGCTCTGGTACAAAGTTAACTCCTCACTGGTCTCGACCGCTGCCTCCGTGTGTGTGTGTGTGTGTGTGTGAGAGAGCGAGAGAGAGAGACGCTGCAGCCCAACACAAAAACGCGGTAGTTTTTTTCAGGCTGAAGCGCTGCGTCCTGAAAACCTGACTGCATGGCGTGTGTAAATAAAATATTTTGTTCTTATTCATCGCATTTCAATCCGTCTTTTGCGATGTGATTATTGCATATGTTCATATTGCGATGACGATGAAAACAAGATTAATCGGTCAGCACTAGTTTACACATGCACACACTGATCCAGAAGAACCTGCAGCAGGTGTGTTGCTCTCCAACCTGAACACGATGAGGTGTACAGACCTCACTAGTACAGCACAAGACCCCTCCCCCAGAAATGTTGGACTAGATAACAGAAGTTCAATATACACACCAAAGGTCATCTTACTAGCTTTCAGAAATTTCACCCACATGTCACACTTTTCATTCAGTGAATGGAGCTGGCTCATTGAATACAGGTGTGACCGTTACACAGGTGCATCTTTCTGATGGGAATAATAAAATAATAAAAATAACAACTGCCTCAATCTTATTTTAATTAAATGTTTTTATACCAGAGAAGAGACCAATGTAACTGATCTGTGACAGACACATTAACACCTCCTCAGGTGAACACCTCCTCAGGTGAACGCTGCCTCAGGTAAAGAAAACACCTCAGTGACCTCAACCCTTACTGTGACCCTGGACTGAAGTGATAGGGAATAAAAACATGTTTCTGTTGGAGGTCTGCTGATGTCAACATCATAAACCCTTTATGATGAAGTGATTACAGTCTTATTCACTCTGTCATTCACTCAGCCATTCACTCTGTCATTACTGTTTAACATGGTGTTGATAAACATTTCTTATGAGCTCCTCTCTGCTGTACTAAGATCAGGTCTCCTTGTGTAAATTTGGTAGGCAGAGTTGATGGATGGAGCTGACAGGCGGAGCCAGCTGCTGGTCCATTACTAAGTGTGTTTACATGCACATTAGTGTTCTGGTTTGAATCAGATTCAGAATTTGAGGTTCACATAGAAGACCATGAAGAACCTGATTACTGATCTTGTTCACATGACCTAGACAGTATCCAGGTGTCCATGTGCAGGGGAGTATCCTAAGCATCTCAGTCTCTTATTTCTGCACCGTCCACACGGTCTGGTCTCTGGACTCTGCTGGTTTTAACTTCTCCTGATCTGGACTCAGAGCTGCCAGATTTTTATTAGGACAGAAAACATTTGATAAAAATGTTTTTTTTTTTACGTTTGTCTGTCACTTGGTCCTGGTCTGAAGTGAACTGAGACGCACTGATTCAGAGTGTGAAATCTCACCTCAGGAGACCTGCACACACCAGGTCCTGGTCTGAAATCAGTCTGTTAACCTCACTGTGGTGATGAAACCACCTCCATGTGCATGAATTCATCTTTATTCATGTCATGTTTTTCTCTGCATTTCCAGCTGTATGTAACAATAACTCGCACTGGTCATTGAAGTGAACACAGAGCAGGAAGTACTACAGTGAAGTACTACAGTGAAGTACTACTGTGAAATACTAATGTGAAGTACTACTGTGAAATACTACAGTGAAGTACTACAGTGAAGTAAAACAGAGGCATTCTACAGTGAAACAATACAGTGAAGTACAAGTACCTCACGGCTGTACTTCAGATCAGTGACTGACTCAGTTACTTTATTTAATAAAACAAAAAGCTGCAGCTTCAACTAGAGTCACTTTCTACTGTCACCTCCACAGACCTCCACCCTCAGACTCAGTCTCCGAGGCTGTTTGTGTGTGTATGTAAGTGTGCGATGAAGCTGCAGGTGGAGGTGAAGCAAAAGCCACAGGAACAGGAAGTGAGCTACGGAGGAAACTGGGCCACACACACAGAGCGTCTTGTACACACACAGTCACGGGTTCGACTCCCGCCTAAAGCCCCCACCCCACCACCACACACGCGCGCGCACACACACACACACAAACGCGCGCGCACACACACACATAAACACACACACAGCTGCCTGGCTCAGCGGCACTGAGGCAGCTGGTTGCTAATCAGTCATAATAACATATCTCAGCCCGCGGACAGGGGCTGGGGGCGCGGGCCGCTCTGTGTGTGTGTATATGTGTGTATATGTGTGTGTGTGTGTGGATGTGGGGGGTTAACCCGGGTTATTGAGCAGCCTGACTCTTGTTTGTTCCCCTCACATGAAAACACTCTGTGTTTGCTAACTAGCTACCAGCCGTTAGCTCCCTGCCTTTCTGACAGCGGCGGGCGGACACACCACCAGTGACCGGGGCTGTGATGTTTGTGACGGACACACCACTGCCGACCCCAGCCGGACTTCCCGCGGAGTTGTGTGGAAGTCAAAGCGGCACGGTGGCGCACGTAAAGCGGGCTAAGCTAAAGCTAACCTCCGCTCCGGCTACAGCAGCATAAGTACAGACTTAGCAGTAAGTTGGTGACGTATTCCCGCTAACCCCGCTCCGCCGCGACAGGCCGCGGAGAAAACCAACGCACTTTACTTCAATAAAACACACGACAGAAAAAGCTCGGTGGCGGCGGGAGGCGGCGAAGGCGAAGGCGGCGCTTTAACGGAGGATAAAATGTAAAAAACCCACTTACAGTCTCTCCTCTCCGCTCTCCACGGCGGCCATTTTTATTTAAATAAATAATTTTATATTAAAAAAAAGCCTCCAAACATCTCTGCTCCCTCCTGCTGCACCCCGCCCCCTCCGACTCCATTTCCAACCGCCGTCAGTAACCAAACACCGCGAGATCTGCGCAAACATGATGTCAACGCAGCTCAGGGGCGGTGTAATCCCGCGAGATGTGACGGCCTGAAACGGTCAGACTGAGGCGTTCAGGGTCGGCTCAGAAATAAACATAGCCTGCAGAGAAAATCTTAAGTCCAAGTCCCTTAAAATAAATAAATATATAAATGTATAAATAAGACATTTAAAAACTCCTGAGAAAGATTTAAAAGGTCTTAATTTTCATTTACAAAGATCCTGAATGTGTTTTCTGTCCTATAGTTATAAATTTTACTGTCCGACGTTTGTTATGAAACTCGTCCACTCACAGTGGACAAAAACATCTTTTCATTGGTTAATCCATCAATCAGTTTTCTTCTGCTTATCATGGAGTGGATCATGAAATAGCTGGCCCCTGGAAATAGACAATAAAAGGCCCCCTCCTACACAGGACTGCCCCAGACTGAAAGTCTATTTGTGGTCGTTAAACTGAATCTCTGTGGCGTTCAAATAATAATTATCAATAGTCACTTCCTCCCAGAGGCTCTGGGCCAAGGGCCCCGGACCCCTCAGTAATTCATCAATGGAGATCAGGTTTATATATTATTTATTGATTATACTACAAGAAAAAGTTAGAAGTAGAGAAAAGTAGAATCTGACTCTTTTTTATTCAGCAGCAACATAAATACAACAACATTTACAAAGCCACAAGAGGTGAGTAAAGGAAAACTTAACAAACTATAAATTAAAATTAGAAAATTCACTGCAACAAATGTGTACATAAATGTGTTTTATGTGTAATAATATAAGCTTTGAAAAAAACAAACAAAAGTGCAGTTCCCTTATACCTGAGTAAAGTGGGACAGTGAGACATGTAATACAGCATAAAGTAAAATACTGCAGAGACATTTGACAAACATGAAAAATTACATTACATTGATGAAATACATCAAATATTTATAATGTGCATGTGTGTATTAGTGTATGTGTAATATAAATGTAACATAACAAAAATACTATAAAAGTACTATATTTTTATTGTTATAATATAAAATAAAATAGATGGAGCATTTATAAATGAATACAAAAACATATATTTTTGTTTCTGAGAAAAATTTGACACTAAGAAATTGCCATAAAAGTCTGATGTTTCACGTATGACAAAAAAAAAAAAAAAAACATTATACATAAAACTAGATGTTGTCCAAAGGTTTCATGTACAGAACTTTTCTGTCTGATGAACCTGAGCTGTGTCAGGTCCTCCTGTGCAGGCCATCATTCACACCTGACTTTTTATTTTCTTTGAACTTTTGTTTTTTCTGTGAATGTTTCATTTGTTCAGATTGAAGTGTTTTATCTCTCATGACCTGTCTGTTTTAAGTGTAATGATGTGTCTGTTTTGGTTTGCGGCCATGCGTGAGGCTCTTTTTCAAAAGAGATTATTATAATATTAATAATTAGTGTGATCAGTCGCAGTGAGGTGTTGCAGTAGCAGGGGGCAAAAGGCTCCATCAGTATCATCTATGATTTATCAACCTTGTATATAAAGACACCTGTATGTGTGGCTGATTAGCTCCACAACTCTAGGGGCTGAACGTGGACTCAGTTTCCCACAATCCTCCACTCATCACATTAACAGATGAGCTGGGCTGACAAAAGTGTAGATCTGAGTGTCTCAGTTATTACAGTTCACTCAGCTGTTAACTGCAGCAGCCAGCGATGCTCATGTAGAAAATATCAACTCACAGTGATGTTGAATTGTGGGGCGCCCTCTAGTGGCCGCAGTGAATGACAGGGGAATGAGAAAGTCAGGAGGACGCTGTTGTGACCGACAACACCCAGGAGACTGCATCGTTTCCTGTGTGGGTCCAATTGGAAATGTTGTTTAATGTAGCCATGATCTTAACTGCGTGTTTCTTAGTGTAACCATGCCGAAGGTTCTCTAATTTAAGGATGTAGGATACTTATTTTAACACAAATCAAAATCTTTTCTTACCTGACCAATGTTTCTGTGCCACTCCCCAACCATGTGTTTATCCTTGTCCTTACTGGTCTGTTACTGACACCATGACAACAAAGATCCACTGGTATGCTCGTGCAAGTCGTATCCGAGGGTTGGGACAAACGAGCTGAATAGTTGTTCAGGTTGGAGGACGTAACCTGAGAGGGAAACCTGTGGACACTGCTCACAGCTTACTATATATATAAAAACTTGATTTTGCTTTACTTGTGTTTACACTTAATGTTCTGGTGAAAATACATCACTGTCCATCACTGAGGACATGCCCTTTATTCTGCCATTACCACAGGACTACAGAGCCACAACTGAGTCTGGTCCAACCTGAACCTCAAAACCAGGGTCAGGTTACATAAAACATCTTAAGTTTTCTACTTAAGTATGACACTTAAGGATGACACTTAAGGTTAAGGTTAATTTTCTTCATTTATCACCAAAAACTCAGTTATGTTGCAGGTTAAGATAGAATCGGGTACTTGTAGTTTTTTTTCCATACTTCGGTTGCTAAGGTCTTTTGTTCAATGGTTTAATTGACTTTAAGTGATTCCTTAATTATAAGACTAAGATAAAGATAAAAGCTTAACTCAGACTTTAAGGAAAATCTTAACTTAAGGTGTTTTGTGCAACTGGCCCCAGGTCTCAACATGCAAACAGACATCTGAGGGTTTGGCCCAGAGAGAACTGACCAAAACTCAAACTAGGCCTACAAAGATAGACCTACACACACACACACACACACACACACACACACACACACACACACACACACACACACACACACACACACACTGAACTAATGGTTAATTCAGGAATTCCCCAACAAAGTTTGGCAAAAGGAAGTTGCGTGTGTGTGTGCGTGTGTGTGTGTGTGTGTGTGTGTGTGTGTGTGTGTGTGTGTGTGTTGGGGTGTGGTGTCACATCACAGGAAGTAATGTAAAGTCCTAACAGAGGCAGTGACCTGAACTTTACCTGCTCTAAAGCTGTGCATTGCTTGGTCTATATTACTGAGAAGCACCAGAATAGATTACACCAACTAGCTTAACCAGTCTTAACTAGCCTTAACAAACCTTAACCAGCGAGGGGGATCCACTCAGATCAGGACCAAGATCAGATCAGGACCAGGATCAGATCACAGCCAAACAACTCTACACAAACAGAGTACAACAACAACACAACAGGCACGGTGCAGTGAAGACATGAAGAATCAACAGAAGAAAGAACAGAGAAATAAACAAATGAGGGAACAGGTTTATATGAGGGAACCTTTCATACTCTGATCAGCTTCACATGTAATGGTTCACACACTGTCTGTCACTTCTCACAACAGAGAATTTGGTTTTGGAGGTTTTGACTAAACTGACTCATTATGACCTAACAACACTGGTGATGTCATGCTCTGCCCTCTGATGATTCATGTGGACTTTGTACTTCCTGTGTTATTTTGTAATCACTTCCCTGTTGTGTATTTGGTTGTTTTACTTCCTGTCCTTGTGTTACTCTGTGGTGAACCTCGCCCTGATGTGTTCTACCTGTTGCCTGCCACTCTTGTGTATCAATGTTCCCCTCTGTGTCTTTACTTCCTGCTCAGTGTCTCTGTTCAGTGTGGATCTGCAACTGGAGCATCTGTATGAACCATAACGGCTGAAAACGTACAAAGTAAAATAACAAAGATTTACTGAGAGTAACTTTTACTCAGGTTTTAACTCAAACATGTCTGAACACCATAGCATCTGTAATACACACAGAAAAAAAATTCTCAGGCTTTTATTTTTGAGGACCACATCGGAAGCGGCTCTTATTGCAGTGAGCCGGTCGACAGGCGGAAGCAGTTGAACCCGTGAGGCTGATCCCGGCGTGTGAGACCGGTGCTCGGTCCATGGACTGAATAGGCTTTCAGTAGGGTCTTTATCGGGTTTGTCTCAGACTGGTCTGATGTGACGGACTGCTCCGGGTACCGCTGTGAACGCCCCCTCGCGGCCGCGCGGTGTTAGCTGTTAGCCTGTTAGCTTGAGAGTTTAGTCAGAGTTTAGTTTGAAGGGGTTCAGAGATGTCGGGGGGAGACCTGAGGGGACGCTTCCTCTACAACCTGCCGTCATCCGTCCATTGGGACTTTTGCCGGGTCATGGATGGACTGTCGGACCTGGACTGGACCCGCTTCGGTGAGTCAGAACCAGGACTCAGGCTGCCTGCTAATGGCTAACTAGGAGCTGGAGGGGACAGACAGATTTGTTTACGTAGCTGCCTGTCTGTCTGTCTGTCTGCCTGTCTGTCTGTCTGTCTGTCTGTCTGTCTGTCTGTCTGTCTTACCTGTGGCTCAGGAGGTGGCAGGCTCCGCCAGTCCGCGTGTTGAAGTGTCCTGTGGCAAGATACTTTACCCCAAATTGCCTGTGATGGCTGTCCCATCAGTGTATGAGTGTATGTGAATGATAGAAGCGCTATATATATGTGCAGTCCATTTACCATTCACCTACCGGCCTGTCTGTTTACCTGTCTGTATATTTACTTGTCTGTCTGTCTGTTAGACCGTCTTTCTCTCTCTGTCTCTCTTCCCCTCTCTCTGCCTCTCTCTCTCTCTCTCTCTCTCTCTCTCTCTCTCTCTCTCTCTCTCTCTCTCTCTCTCTGTCCCTCTCTCTGCCTGTCTCTCTCTCTCTGTCCCTCTCTCTCTCTGTCCCTCTCTCTGCCTGTCTCTCTCTCTCTGTCCCTCTCTCTGCCTGTCTCTGC